>NW_026865841.1:0-25953 GCF_026571515.1 Ruditapes philippinarum | reverse complement strand
GGACGGATACATAAAACGGCCTATTGAAAATTTAAAAGTTAATCCCTTTTAAAGTACCGCTTTGGTCTGGGTATGTTTTATTTTACGGCAGGATATCGGAAATCTCCATTAAACTGTCAAAGTTTATCAAGTCTAAAGTAAGTGGTTAAGCAATAAGCTATGTGAAGTGTCAGTTTACCACTGGGGCAGATAATTTTAAACTCATTTTGGAAATGAAATGCCAAACATGTTTTGAAAACTGATCATCACGAATGTGCAAAATTATAAACAAGAGCCCGGTTTGAGCCGGGTGATGCTCCCCGAATAGGTTTGGACACAGAAAATTTACACCTCTTGTAGTTTCAGAGTATGATCCATGGAAAAAAGTTCAGAAGTGCAATAATTCCTAAATTAGGAATGGAAGAGTTATTGTTCTTTGCATTGCACTTCTAATCAATGTGACCTATCAACCTACAAAGTTTCTTGTTGATATCTCAGTTATATCCCGGACAACTTCAAAAAGTAAATATAAACAAAGGGCAATAACTCCAGAATTAGGCAATTGCAGAGTTATGATTCTTGTGCACGCACATCTACCCATTGAGATATATCTACCTACAAAGTTTTCATGTTGATATCTCTTATAGTTTTACAGCTATGTCCTGAAACAAGATTTTTTCTTAAAAAGGGAAATAATTCAAAAATGAGGCTTAACAGGAGTTATGGTTCTTTGCACTGCACTTCTACTGAAATGAGATCTATCTACCTACAATGTTTCATTTTGATATCTCTTAATGGTTTTAGAAGTTATGTTTTCGGACAAAGTTCAAGGGTTCAAATTAGACAAAGGGCAATAACTCCAAAATTAGGACCAAAAAGAGTTATTGTTGTTATGTAAACTCTGCACATCTACCCATTGAGATTATTCACCTAACAAAGTTTCATGTTGATTATCTCTTATAGTTTTAGAGTTATGTCCGGACAAGATTTTTCTATAAGGGGAGAATAATTCAAAATGAGGCTTAACAGAGTTATGACTCTTTGCAGCTGCATTTCTACTGCAAAATAAGAATCTTATCTACCTACAATGTTTCATTTTGATATCTCTTAATAGTTTTAGAGTTAAATGCTCCGGACAAAGTTCAAAGTGTTCAAATTAACAAAGGCAATAACTTCTAAAATTAAGGACAAAAAGAGTTATTGTATTTTGCACTGCACATTCTACCCAATAAGATCTATTATCTACAAAGTTTCATGTTGATATATCTTATATTTTTTGAGTTATGTCCCGGACAAAATTTTTCTTTCAGGGGAGATAAATTCAAAAAACCGGGCAAAATAGAGTTATTGTTCTTTGACACTGAAAATCCCCTAAAGGGGGCCCTTTTCCCACGTAAAAGTTTAAAAAAATTTTTCCCCAAAGGGGGGTTTTCAATTTATGCCCCGGGGCCCAAGCAAGGGCCCGGACAACAAAACGTTCATAAAGGGAAAAAGTAATTATGGGGCTACTCTATTGTTCTCTCTATTGTTTTTTTTTAGCCACAAAAAGGGAAAATTACCCCAAAAAAAAAAAGGTTTTACGGAATGAATGACATAAAAAAAAAAAGAACATTCCAAAATTGCCCCCTCTACCACAAAAATTTTTTTCCCTGGGAGTGGGACGATGGACAACGGGACTTTCTAAAAGGGGACAGTTTTATGTGGCTACTCTATTGGGTTCTCTCTATTGTTCTTTTTAGCCCCTAAAAAAAAAATAGCCACATAAAAGAAATTAGGGGAATAAATGACATAAAAAGAGAAGGAAATTTTCCTATTTTTCCCTTTAGCCACAAAATTATTTCTCCTGTGAGTGCGGACGGAAACGGAAAGGGGACGGAGGGAAAACAGACGGCCCAAGGCCGTGATTTAAAATTGCCCCCCCAAAATTTTTTTTGGGGAACAAAAAAAAAACTTTATAAAGGGTAACAAAAACCAAAAAAAATACAATAAAAAAGTTTTTTTTTCGTTTTCTTTTGAAACCCATTTTACGATTACATTTTGTTTTTTTTCCCGCATAAAAAAATGAAAACCGCCCTGAAAACCCGGGTTTTTTGGCTTTTCAAAATAAAAAAGGAAAACCCTTTAGGGGGTCTCTCCGAATCAAAAAATTTTTTAAGGCCCGTTTTTGGGGGTTTAATTTGGGTCCGGGGAAAAACCCAAATTTTGGAAAGAAAAAAGTTTTTAAAAATTAACCCTTTAAAATTTAAAAACAACCCCCAAAAAAATTTTTGGTTCCAAAAACCCAAATTTTCAAATTGGATCCCAAGGGGTTCTTTCCCTTTTAAAAAGGGAGTTTTAAATAAAAAACAAACAAAAAATTTTCAAATTTTTAAAAAACCCCTTTCCAATTTTATTAAGTTAAAAAGATCTCAAATGAGTAGTTTCGGGAAAATGTATGGGTTTTTAAGGGGTTTAAAATCATTATGATTACTGAGAAAATTACAGATAAAAGGACTTAGTTTTTTTTAAAACCACCAAATTTGAAAAAGCTTATTGCCTAAATTTTTTAAAAATATTCAAACAAATTTGGGGGCGTCCTTTTTTTAGGGGGCGATTTTATCCATCTTGGTATAAAATTAAAAAGGGTATAAAAGAGAACTTTAAAGCCGCTTTTAAATAGAAAAATATGATAAACAAAAAACCCGAAAAAGGGAAAAAGGCGACTTTCCCAATGAACCGAAAGCCCCAAACCCGACCCAAAAACAAGGGCCTTTGGGGCCCATGGGGCCCGGGGAGGCCCCAAAAACAAAATAGGACAGGACATAAGGCAGAGCAGGGGCGGGCAAACCTTTAATAATTAAAAAGGAAAAGGGAAACCCTAAAAAAAAACAAATAAATGTTTGAATATTGGGCCCCAAATAAATCAAAAGGCACATGGGAAGGGGGGACATGAGACCCGGGGAAAGGGGGGGGGGATAAATGAAAATAAATAAAAACTGGGGGAAAAAAGGGGAAAAGATATTTTCCCTTTAAGAGGGGGAAACAACAAGGGGGGGAAAACAAAAATGTCACCAAAAACATTATAAAAAAACATGACAAAACATTAAAGGAAAAATAGAGGGGCGCCCCCCTTGGAAACGGTCAGAAAGTAAATACTGAAATTTCAAAAAATCATTTTTTGCGAAAAATAACAAATTCTCCGTTATTTCGGGGAAATAAACTGGGCATTTTGCAATAATAAACGAAAAGGTTTTTGGGAAAAATTTCTACAAAACCTTGGGAAACTTAACAAAAACCGCAATTTGAAATCAACCATCGTAAAAAAGTTTTAAAAAAAAACTAAAAATTAAGCTTACCCCCGGGGGTTTTTATTCCCCCCCACTTTTAAAAATGGTTTAAGTGAATGTAGATTAATCGTTTATAAAAAACCTTCTTGGCCACTGTTTAAGAAAGGTATTTTTTGATTGACTCGAGAAAAAAACCCCCTTGGACAACCTTTCCCTTTGGGCCAAATGGGGAAAAAAAGGAAAAAGGAAAAGGGGTAAATTTTGGGAGGAGGGGGAAGGGTTGGAAGATGGAGGGGGGAAAAAAAGGATGGGGAGGAAAGGGGAAGGAGGGAGGAGGGGGAAAAGGGTGGAGGAGGAAAAAAAAGGAGGGGGAAAAAAAGGTGTGGGAGGGGGAAGGGGGAGGGGGTTTGGGAAAAAGGGAGGGGAAAGGATGGGGGAAGGGGGGGAAGGGAGGGAAAGTTTTTTTCCTTTTTTAATTTTGCAAAACGTAAAAATTTTGTAAAAAAACTTGAAAGGAAGGCAGTTTTTGTTAAAGCTTTTTATAAACTTGCATTAAAATGAAAAATTTGTTTCTTTTATGAAATTTCAGTGTTCTTGGGCTTGACAAACATGCAAAAAAGAATGAACGTTATATACATAGCAGTTACGAACACATTTAAAAATTTAATTCTCATTACAAGAAGTAACTCAAGGGAAAACTTTAGAAAAAGATGACATTTAACCCCCTTTTTCCCCAGGGGTTTCCCGGGCCCAGTGGTAGTGGAAAAACGGAATGGACCAGAACATGCTGTTATTAACTAGTCGTCGCCGCCTAAAAAGCATCAATGGGTTTTCGGACAAAAGGCAAACCTATGTATGACGAACTTTTAGCGTAGAAAAAACTGGGGTGAATTTTTTACACGGTATCCCCCGACTAAATTTTTAATTCCCGATACATCAACGCCACAAAAAGGAACCTGATTGTTTTTTTTACATTTGATGACAGAGCCAAATGCCCAAGAGAATTCCCATCTTTTCTAAAAAGGAGCCATCAAAAAAACGTATCCCTCATCTATCTCACCCCGAATTTTTTTCCTCAAGAAAAACTTGCAGGGACATCGCTTTAAATCCAATCCTGGTATTGTTTAATAATCCTATCGACAGACAGCAAGTGCGCATTGGCCAAAAAGAATATAATCCCCTTCAGTGCCCCTTTTTATGAAACGGTTCGAAAAGCTAGTCGAAACCTTAAAGGGTTTTTTTAAAAAGATCTAAAAAAAGTACCCTGAAAAATAATGTTTACAATAAATTTTTTGAGGGCCAACAATCCAGAATAAAAAACGGATGGATATACCTCCCGGAAACCAGTAAAACGGTGAATGCAATTCGTTTTGAACGACATAAATGACGATGATATGATGATGACGTAGCTCCTTTCCGCAGCTTACTGAATACATCCCGTTACTTTAGAAGCTGCTGTAATACGCGTCGATTTATGATAATTGACCTTTTTCAGTGAATTTAAACGACCAAAGAAATTTCCAATTTCCAAAATAACCAAACTAGGACGAAGGTCTTTATCAACATTTATCATTGGTTTTTGGCTATAGAAACTAGATACTGACGTGTTTTGTACAAATTATTATGGTAATATCCGAAAAACGGGAATATTGTGCCTCAAATAAATTATGGTAACCATACAATACAGCAAAAGTGAAGCCGGTAACAGGCAGCAGCCTTGGCAAATTCACTACAATGTCAAAACAATTAGTGGCAATAACGCAATCATAAACGGTAGTAAACCACAGCAATTATTATTTAGTCTGTGAAATACATGAACAAATTGGGAATAACATTCTGAAGTGTTACTAAACTATAGGTCACAGCTGATAAGTCACTCTTGCTTTCACAGAAAAAGCGAGCAGCACATCATCATCGCATAGTAAATTTGCGAGTACGAATACCAAGTATTCTGCTGATCTATATATACATAGGAGAGTAAATAACATTGACAGGACATAATTTTGTGATGATGCGTGATTTTCTTCCTGCTGATCAAAACAACTCTATATTTCAGAGTAGTGATGGAAGATGCAGCCGGTTATAGTTGATTGATAGAAAGAGAAATTGCAGACGTGACTTACGTAGAAAGTCATTCTGTAGTAAATGAAAGTGTGACACAAGTCTGCATCGCACAGTGTCAATGACGAGCGAGACTCAATAGGTATAGAAATTTGAGGTGTTTATGTTAAACATTTATATATGTGAATAATGTGTTAGTAATGAACTTGGGTTGGTTTGACAGTATCTTATTTTCTCATGGGGTCAGCATATATCTGTTATCAATAGAAACAGATCCTAGGTAATGGAATTCGTGCGTAAGAGAGAACCGAAGAGACCTCTAATGATTGGGGGATTTTCAGTATTAATCTCTGGAAATATCATTTAAGAAGACTTGGCACGACAACACAAATTATGACACAGCCGTACACTTTGCTGTTATAATGTAATATGAGACCACATGCGTCCTATAATAAAAATCACAGAAGATAAGAACGAATAAATGACGCAAATTTATTTTGTGCTGTCTAATAAGATTTAAGCATTTACATGTCGTAGTTATTTTAATTTCAGGAATGATCCACAGTATAACAACTGAACTGAATGCACATCAGGCTATATATCCTTACTCCAGTTTATTGATACCACCACTCGAAATTACAGAACACCTCCTGAGCGAATTCCTGAGCCAATAATAGTCATGGCTGAACATTTTCGTTCCACAATGCCATGATTCACTCTTTTCACATACGTGGGATCTACACAGCTTTCTGTCGTACAATTTGACCACAGAACTTCAATCAATTTCGTAGGTGCAACCTGAAAGCTGAAGGTAGAAATGCAAGACACCTAAATGCTGAGCGATTCAGACAAACGACAGAGAATGTAAGACCTTCACACGAATCAAAGCTTGTTTCCTATAAATATCTCTCTGAGTAAGATGTTTAAGAATCCAGGTGAATAGGCTAAGATTAATTGATGTGTAATCCAATTTGCAGCTAAATCAGATAATTTGATATACTAGTGTGTTGAAAATGGAGTACAAATATGAGGAGAAAGGTAAGTAGCAATCATTCATACAGCTTTAGGATTTGATTGCTAGCATCAATTTATCTTTACACATGTGTTGTTTTTTTGGTTCTATTTACAAGAAACCGATACCAATTGCTACATATACTATGTTTTTTCACGCACGTAACCCAGTAAAAAAGTATAATCATTATATGGCTAAGGGAACAATAGAGTATGCATAATTTGCGAGTTAACCAAGTAATATGTGAAGCTGTCCTGCTATGTGATATAGTTTCTAATTGTAACTAGTTCAACTATATAAGAGAGCTATTGATTTTTACATAGCATCATTCTTCCTCATGATTTGAATTGCGACAAATTGCTAAGAAGTAATATACAAATAGATGCGAGCGAATCAATTAGATGAAATAAAAAATCTCTAGATAACAGTTAATCTATAACTATTTTTATTATATTTTTGATTAATAATACGAAAGGATCCCATTTCACAGTTCCCGAATAACTCGTTTGACTTGTTTTATCCGAATGACTAACAAACTGAGAGAAGAGCTCACTGCATGGAGATGAATTAAGTTGCTTTAAAATGTATTCTCTAACAAAATAAACCTTGGAATGAATGAGGGAGCGGAGTGATGGATGTGGATCGTGGTTAGCTTGAGAGCGAATTGTGAGAACATCAAAAAGACACAACTATATACTAGAGGTCGTATTAGACGTGCGCGAGTAGTTCGTTTGCGAAATATTGATCTATACTTCATTTGAGAAGCACCATTATAGCTGAAATGAGCTTACATAGTTTATGAGGGTTCCAGTGTGTCAATAAAAAAACGACTCTAAAACATAAACATAGTCTTCATCGGAATCGAAGACTTCTAATGATGCAATATGAGAGCATATTGACTTGGTATAGAAATAATGCATAGTGCAGAGGCGGCGTCATGAAAAACCAACCATAAAATGAGGATTCGTCTGACTAGCCATCAGCATGTAATTTTAGAGTTATTGCCCTTGTTAATTGAACAATTGCCAGACACACTGTATGCATTGCTCGGCAAGTCTGATTAGGACCACTGCTGAAATCGCTAATTAAGTGTTCATCATACATGTCTTTAGGAGGTTATAGTGAGCGAGAGACAGCATGGTAGCCTAGAGTCTAGCAGAGGCCAGCAATTATACGCCATATGTATGTAGTAATAGCGGTGCAAAAGACGACGTCTCATATATACTGCTTCCTAATAATCCATAGGTCACTTGAATCAAAAGTGTGTTGTTATTGAGGATTATTTATATCTCTCTGGAAGATAGAATATAAGCTCATTTGTCTCTGATAGATGCGAGCGAAAATAATCAGTATTGAGTGTAGAGGTGACATAGGAGGAGAGGGCACTGCGCGGTCAAAACAAGAATAAAAAACTATTAAAAGTTTCGCATGACTAAGATAAGGGAATTTTTATATTAGACCCAAATATGTAACGACATGCTGAATGAGGGTATTGAGGATAGTGTAGAAATATGAATTTAAAATGTGGGCTCAGACAGTGAGATATTTTACGGAGATCGTATATTATTCCTAAATAATTTTAAGTCTTTTCTGCATTTGTGTCCTAAACAGATTTCGGAGTTACTTCTGTCCGTTATATTAGACGTAGTGTGAACTACACTTTTGGACATCTTTATTAATAGATCGGTTGAAGTATATATCTTTCTTATTAAACAAACCAGCGACTGTTACTGTTTAATTAAATGATGTTTTCATACTGTACAATTCTTATATACATACCATATACATGTATATAATTAAATAAATGTCATAACTTCTGTTTTTTAGGGTATATGACAAAAACAGACAGATGTGTTTTATCCAGTGTTCACAGGGGTTGAAGAGCTTTGCTAGCACTTACAGCTACAGCTGGTTCAACAGATTGTGCCAAATAAACATAAATTGTGTACTAGGTACATGTATAAAATAACCATTAGAAATAGTACAGTTGAACTTGAAGGCAGAAAACATAGAAGAAATCAGTGATCAAAGTATCTGTGGATCTGAAATTGGGAAGTAAATGTTATGAACAAATGACTTATGTGATTTACATGCATTTACATTAGATAAAATAAGGATTTTTGACCTTTTTTATTTATCTTAAAAATAAAATTTGGGATGAAGAATTATGTGACATATTACTACAGCAAATATCAAATCAAGTCATCAATCAGAGCCAAATAGCAGTCTTAAAGTCTTCATCACTGCAAAAATGTTGAAATATGGTTAGACTTCAATACTTGTACAGTATGGACCATCATCAGTATATGATCAGATACCTGCATTCAACATATTGATTAAGTTTAAGTAAGTTAGTGTTGGAACACTTTCTCATGGAATTATAGTATAGCGTGTAATTTCAGGTCAAGGTTTTGCCCAGGTTTTGTGCAAAATGATAAGTTTTGTGAAAGGCAACACTGTCACACATAATCCTTTGACAAATTCATGAAAACTACACATGTATTGGTGCTGCAAGTTGTGACCTTTGTCAAAAAGATGTAATGATGGAAATTGTAGAAATTTATTTTTACTGGTATTATGAAATACATGTGCATGTGCAATTTAAATTTTTAAACAGTTATATAATCAGATTCTTTTAAGTTTCCTATCAACACTCACATCGAATGGCTGTACATAGGTTTAAAATTCTGGCATCATTTTCCATGAAATTTAGATCTTTTCTTATACAATTTTGTAATTTTTGATAAATTTTAAAATTAGGTGTTTCTGAAACTTTAAAATTTACTGTGTGAGATATTGTGTAATACATTAAGGATGTAACAAGTTGAATTTTGTTGACATCATTTTCTGCCCACATCAGGCACCAGTATTTTGTGAATGATATTCCCTTTGTAAATTTGAATATTTAGGTTATTTACAGTATCTATGTTATTACTGTTGCTTATTTATAAATGAGATAGCACTTTTAATTAATTAACAATGAGTTATGTCTAATTTTTTTATAGTCTTAAATAAGTGTAGATCTGCTGGAACCTATGTTATAATTACATTGTAAATGATTGCATTTGAACTGGGGACATTTGTTTCACATTAGCATCATATCATAAAGAACAAGTTGCACACATCCTGCATGATTATATTTGTTTAGGAATATGGTTCCTGTTCCTAAGTTAGATTTTTTAATTCAACTTGTAATGTCTGAACTAACAGTTTGCTTTAACATGAAATTATTTATGGGATATTTGTCATTCATGACAACATAATAAGACTTGCAGCCTTTCTTTAAATGCTTTTAGATGTTACCTATTTGATTTTGAATTTTGCAAAATGAAAGCATTGATGCAAAATTATGTCAACCCTTAGCCTGTATAGTTTATAATGGACATGTTTGGCTTTCATATTTAAAAGTGTTTATTATCATTTTGGGTACATACATAATTGATAATGCTAAATTACGACCAAATAATATGACCTATTTTGAGTAATAGCCTCATAAACCAGATACTGTTCTGGCCGTTGTCAAAATATTTATATATATAATTAGCTCACCTGTCACAAAGTGACATGAAGAGCTTTTTTGATGTAACAATGTGAATGGGTATCATAATTTCACTGAACATAGTAACAATATGACTGGGTATCTGAGTATTAAACCAGTGCTGAAGGCACAAATTGTACTTTAAAACCTGAAATATCCAAACTAGCTTAAATATACATTGCCTACTCAATAGCTAGATTATCCCAACCTATATATATTTAGTATTCAGGTCAAGTTTGATCTTGTTTTTCTATTGTTACTATTGACTTAGGATGTTAACTTCATAGGAAAAGATATTTGTCAATTTATCCCTGTGATTGTGAGTGACCTTACAGCCAACTTATGTACTCTTATTTTTGTTATGTTTATGTGATCAACCCTTGATACATTATATTTAGGACTGTGGTTATACGTGTATGTTAAATCAATAAAATATTGCATTTGTAATTTCATATTACATATTGTTTTGAAAATGAAGACTTACAGGTGTGAAATAAATTAATTGATAATCTACAGTGCAGTTATTGTTTTTAGCTTAACTATTTGAAGAAAAATGGGGCTATCCTTTACACCTGGAATTCTTCATCAGTGTAACATCTTAATGTTTTTCGTGCAACTAATGGCTTGCACTTCACCTTGGTTTGAAATCCGCAAGGAACATTGGATTCTTTCATGTGTATAAGACTTTGCACACTTTGGGATCACTTTCCAAGGCCAGTAACTCTAGCATGGATTTTGACAGAAGTATGACCCTCTAAACTTCTGATTTAATACAGGTGAAAGTTTTGCCTGCAAAATTAATCTTGAAACTTAATAATAGTATACCTTGGACGTCACTGTCAAAGGTTCATAACTTGTGAATTTTAAATGAAATATGGCCTCATGCGAACATTAAAAAATGCAAGACTTGATCATATGTAAATAAATGAAATATTCCTTAGTTAATTCAAACATTTTCCATCAAGTTCTGATAATAGATGAATAGAACAACTGTTCTATTGACAGCCCATGTTGATATTAATGGACTTGCTTGTGGTTGCTGTGGTAGTCTCCTGATTGACTACAATATTATTAAGTAGAATAGCTGAATTTCAAATGAGTAACCAATGCAGTTTTACTATTGATGTGTAAAATAGTGTTGGTTGAGTCTGCATATATCCGTATGTAGTATGTATGTCATTTTGCACATACATGTATATCATGACTTACAAAACCTGCCCATCCATGAAAAAACACAGGGTAAGACAGTACGTCAAATATGATCTTGGATATTCTTAAATGACCATCATTAAAGCTAGATGATACTGAATTTGTATGTATAATTATTATAGACGTTGAAATATGATTTTTTTTAAAAACGGCTTATATTAAGTTTTATTTGATATATATGATCAGTACATGTGCTGGGATTGACAAATATACATTTTATTTGGATTTTAAAGGCGTTTTGAGCTCCACACCCCAAGTGTCTGTGAGAAAATATAAGAAAAATAATTTTAACGGCCTGACGTGGACTTTCTTGCAGCCAGTATTCGTATTGAGCTACCGTTTACGTAGACTCCATTACAATTGACGATCCGTAAATAATATATTATCGCGAATTTACCATTTTGGTAGCTTTATTGGGTCATTTAATAGAATCGTTTAATACAAAAGTACAAATGAACATGCATTGTTTACATTACGGTGCGTCAAATTCAGGCATGTGACAATTCGTTACAAGTAAGCTAGTCACTGATTGGCTGAAGTGTAGACACGGATTTTCCTGTCTAAAAATAGAAATATCGGTCTGAACCTACAATTTTAGCAGAGGTAAGAAAGTGAGCGATAGTGGAACATTCGACCGATGCGCAGGAGAGTAATGATGACGATGATGATGATGAAGATGCAAATGATGATACTGATAAAGAGCATATAGAGGGTGGTGATAGAGGTGTAAAGAGACAAGCTTTCTTTATGGGACCTCCTGGTAAGCGTATAAAAGAAGAGCTCAAAGAAGAACGCAAACGTCATGACATATGGGATAGAAGATTTCAGAAGCCTTTACGACAGTCTTGTAAAGAACAATTTAAAGACGGGCTAAACATTTACATAGATCAAGAGTACTCTTTTGATGAGGCTTATGTTCACACTGCTAATGATGCGTTGCCACATTTTAGAAAGACGATGAGACAAAATTATGCCCAGTTTCTGATTGACTTTTACGCATTACAAGAGGACCCCGCTCAGCAACAAATTCTCCAGTCAGCGAAGAAACTTAGACATTAGCACGACATGACCATTGAAAAATCTATCCGACAAGCCGTTTAACTTAGAAAAGACCTGTTTGAGACGTTATGGCCCAATCACGACATCAAGGATTGTAATGGTGAGAATAATAAAGATGATGACGGCGAAGATCACATATCAGATGAAGAATAAAAATACCGTATATGATCTTTGCTCCTTTACTTTCATACACAACATGGGTTCCATAGAGGTGTACGATCATAAACAACAAAAATGGGTGCCGTATATAGATGACCCAGAGAAATGGTATCAGCATTTTAAAGATTTGAGGGACGGTTACGTGACACCCGATCATAGAGGCTGTTACATTATCGGTAGCGGTAATTCGCGTAAAATCCTCGTGACACTAGAAACGAAGCTCAAAGAAACGGAGAAAAAGCTTAAAGAAACGGAAGAGAAGCTTCAGAATGCACAACGCCCTGTGGTCAATATGGTTAGCCCCGTGGCACAAGCGGTTGAAATGGCAAAGTCGGAAGTAAAACGATTACGATTCCAATATAGAAACGTCGGCGCCTAAGAAGCGTAAAACGGATATTAACTGGACTCGGTTCACTTTCTAAAATGGATAATTACCAGCTAGAAAATATATTAAAAAGATACCCAGTGACAGTGTGTGCGGCTGAAGAAATTCGTAAACAAAACGGAAGATTTGTGATTTCAAACACAGATACGACCGGGAAAACATTGGGTAGCCTTCTATTTTCCTAGACACGGACCTTACGAATATTTCGACTCGGTTGGAAATTGTCCAGAAAGCTATGGCGTGGGATTTGAGAAGATACTTAACAAGAAATATCTCAGAAATTACGGCCAACTACAACAACTTTTGTCTAATGTGTACGGCCTCTTCTGCGCATACTATGTCATAAAACGATATCAGGGAAAGACTTTGAAAGACATTGTCAAAGAATTTGATCCGTATCAGAAGAAGCACAATGATCGTTCAGTAGTGTCTAAAATGAAGAAACTGATTAGAAAAAAAACTGACAAAAAAGTATATCACTAGTTTTAAAACAATGTTCTGTATGAAATAAAAATACAAATTACCATGTGTTTTTATTTTATTTATTCCATGAAAAATAACCTTATGCTACTGCTATTGCCCCGAAATACAAGACAACTACTCCCCACCTCTCTCTGTTTAGTCCAATCATTTTGCAGTCAGACCAATGAAAATGTGCAAGTACTGTCTTATCAGTGACCAATCAGAACGCTTCTTTTACTCCATTTATTACGATTGACCGTAGCGATTCATTCATTGCCGATTTAGATAGCGAGGAGTAAAGACTGGGGGTAAGCTTATTTTAGTTATTTTAATGATTTTTACGCATGAGTGATTTCACTTGCGGTTTGTTAGTTCCAGCTTGTAGCATTTGTCAAGACCTTTCGTTTGATATGCAACATGCCCATGTTATGTCCAGAAATAAGCGGAGAATCGTCATTTTACGCATGAGTGATTTTGACTTCCAGTATGAACTTAACTATCAATAGCGTCTGAAAGTTCTCTTGAATACCTTTAATTTGATACCAAGATGGATAAAATCGACCCATAAACAAGGACGCCACACTCGTTTGAATATTTTCAAACAATTTAGTGCAATAACGCTTTATCTAACATCGGTGGTTAAAATACACTAAGTCTATATCTGTAATATCTCAGTAACTCATAATGATAGACCCATAAACCTATACATTTTCTGAATCTACTCATCGAGATCTTTTTAACGTTATATAAATTGAAGGGTTTTGTAAACTTTGAAAATTTGGGTTTAAAAATCGCTGTTACGTAATAACTCTGTAACAGTTGAAAATCGAATCGACAATGGGGGTGTAAATTAAAGGTATTGAACTGTTCTTTCAATTGGTAGTCAACAATTAAAAATCATATCGTATTCGGTTGCTCTAGTAACCAAAATATATATTTTTTACGCATGAGTGATTTTGACTTCCAGTATGAACTTTACTATCAACAGCGTCTAAATGTACTCGTCAAGACCTCAATTTGATACCAAACACGACTATGTTTCGTTCATAAACGAAAAAGTTATGCGCGTTTTTCCGCATGAGTAATTTTGTCTGCCATATTGAAACTCTCCTATCTCAGAAACAGTAAAAGATAGATCCATATAATAATACATTTTCTGTATCTACTGGCAGAGATCTTTCAAACGGCATATAAATCTAAGGGTTTTACGAACTTTAAAAAAATGGTTTAAAAACCGCTAATGGACCATAACTCGAAAAGGCTAAAAATCGAATCGAGAACCTAGGGTTTATTTTGAAGCATTCTGTCAGGTCTATCATTTGATGCGAAAAAAATCAAAATGTATATCGTAAAATGTTGCACAAAAGACGAAAAACGCTTTTTCTATTGTATTTTTGTTCGGTTTTAGTTACCATTGATAATAGTTTTTTTTATAATTTTGCACATTCGTGATGATCAGTTTTCAAAACATGTTGGCATTTCATTTCCAAAATGAGTTTAAAATTATGCCCAGTGGTAAACTGACACTTCAATAGCTTATTGCTAACCCGCTTTTACTTTAGACGGATAAACTTTGACAGTTGAATGGAGCATTGTCCGCATATCCTGCCGTAAATAAACATACGCCAGACCAAGTGGCTACTTTAAAGGGATTAACTTTAACATTTCAATAGGCCGTTGTTAGTGTATCCGTCCCTACATAAACATACGCCAGACCAAGTGGCGACTTTAAAGAGATTAATTTTGACAGTTGAATGGACCATTGTTAATGCATCCGCTCTTAAATCAACACACGCTAGACATTGCGACTATGATCACGTTCGGTGCACTCGTGACCAAATCTAAATATAGCCAATAAAGTCATAGCTCCGAGCATGCGCATTAAGGGAGTATACACTTATGCAGTCATTTGGATTCGGGTCGCCGAGGATTCAACAAGTAATATTTTTTATTGAATGTATAAATAAGAATTTATTATAGACATATTAAAAATATAATTAAGCCGTTTGTATTTTTTTAAACAGATCTTATTTTATTCGAACAATGATTTTATTAATTAATATGTTTTAGTTAAGCACGTATTTATACAAAGGTAATCTGTAATTATAATAATGGTGATTATCTCACCGTCTAGGGCCGAGGACCTGACCTACAATGTCCGCGATTCAAGCCCTAAGATCGTGTATACGAGTCAGCTCCGTATACTTCCGGGAAATATTTTTTATTTCTATTTATAACGTGATGATGTCATTCTTAAAATAGAATCCAAAATGGCCGCCAAGCGTCTGTTATTCAACACGGCCGCCGCGCATTTGTAGTGAGGTCATTTCTTCTATGCAAATAAGTTACTATTTATAGAAAACAAAATGGCCGCCGCGCATGCGCAGTCGTGGCGCCAAACCGACGCCCATACTACTAGTGTAGTTCGTCAACTTTGAACATACATATACAAAAAGTAAGTGTAGTTCGTCAACTATGAACATCTTTAAAGTTGTAAAAAAACCCATACCTCTGATCCATAAAGTAAAATTGATGCTATCATTGAATCAAATAGACCCAATCACCGGACCCGTTCTTCCAATTGTGTTCTAGGTTGTTATCCGAGGTTTGAAGGAAAGGGCCGATTGCTTATCTCTTTTATGTACAAATACATGTTGTACGCAAGTTGTCGTCGACTTTTATCTTGATTTTTTAATTATTTAAACAATTTGTTTGTGCCGATTTAAAGAAAAAACGCAACTAAGCTAAATCCTTTTTTAAAGCAAATAACAAGAGATATATTCCTTACACATTCTGACAAATATATGTAATTTGTACAAAACCTTTACATTCATACAAGCTCTATTTTTTACGATTTCATATATTTTAAGAATTTATTAACAACCGGTGTGTAATCCTTTATTGTGAGCTCGACTGGTCGTGTGATACCAGCAGCAATAGGCACGGCGGCAGGTGCTGTAGTAACTGGTGTAAAGTTGATGATTCAGACAGAACCTTTAACCATAGCATTATCGTCTGCTGTAGATACTTGGACTTCAACAGGGGCCATTGCAGGGGCCATTGTAAGCAGAACAGCAAACGGTGCAGGTATTGGAGCATTAATTTGTCGGTATATCTGCAGCAGGCATGTGCTCTGTGACGGCTGGTGGTATTGCCATGGCATTAGGATTGTTGGCGTCAAGCCCGTTAGGACTACTGACCGTGGGAACCAGTCGCACGACGGAAGAAAGAAATATTTCACAAGATTGCTGGAAACCAGTCTTTGGTGATACTACCCTAGAACTGTCAAAAGGAATGATGCTAAAGGACCTGGTATGTCATTCTAATGTTAGCAGCGTTGAAATTCAACATGAAGACTGTTTACCGAAACTCTTCATTGAAAATGTATGGAGAGAGGAGTTCGAATAAAATATGTCATATTACTATATTACAAGACGATGATAAAATGTCATGTTAAACCACTGTAATTCCCGAAAACCAAACGTTTTATAAACACTTATATGAACGCATATTTTGTTATGTTCAGTTATTCAGTTATATTTCTTTAGAAAAAGTTGTAGTGCTTAAATGCATGTCAAGTTTATGCGTGTGAAAAGGGTATTGTTTCACATGTTTTCAAAATAAGGTTTCGAAAAACTTTGCTTCAAATCGTAGTAAAGTTATTCGTGAACTTGAAATCATTTAAATCGAAAAAAGTTAACAAAGAGATAAAAAAATAATTGAAATACAAAAAATAAATCAATAAAGTTCACACAAGCCAATGTAATTTACTTTCATACGTTAAAGTACATGTTATCCAATTCAAACCTTTTATATACGAGGATTGATCAAAAAGTTCTCGGCCCGATGTACTTTTGCTAGACAGAGAACCCAACTAACAGTCTTACTTTTCAATATAATCGCACTCTACATCAATGCACTTTGCCCACCTGTGCTCCTACTTGTTAACCCTTCAAAATAGTACTCTCTTTTTTGGTCCTCAAAGAACTCATTGACCGCCTCCATTACATCTTCATTGCTTCAAAAACGTCTACCACGAAGCTTGGATTTCAGTTTCGGAAACAGGTAGAAGTCAGAGGGGGGCAAGCCCAGAGATTATGGGTAATTTGGAAGAATTTCAAAGCCCCAGTCAGTTGCAGCAGCCACCGCAACTTGGGATGTGTGAGCTGGCGCATTGTCGTGCAGGAGCAGTCCTGCACAACGCCTTGAGTCAGTTTGCCCCTCCTTTTACGCGCGATTTCTTGACTCAGACGTCTCAATTCGTCTGCATAGTACGTACCGTTTATGGTACGACCTTGCTCAAGATAGTCAATCATAATTATCCCCTGACTATCCCAAAAAGTTGAAGCCATCATCTTCCCTGATGATGGTACCGTCTTGAGTTTCTTCGGAGGGGGTGAACCAGGGTGCTTCCACTGCATGCTCTGGTTTTTTTATTCTGGATCGGAGTGATGGACCCAGGTTTCATCCTGAGTTACGATCCGGTAGATAAAATCAGGTTCATCCTCGTAGCAAGACAAAATATATCTTGAATTGTCAAGTCTGTTCCGTTTTTGGTCGTCAGTCAACTGTCTGGGGACCCATTTAGCGGAAACCTTTGACATGACATAGACATCAGTCAGTCAGTAAAAATACCTGCAAATACAGGGGCTACAGAAACACTGATTATGCTTTAGCATTACCCTTTGCGTGCAAAATATCACAAAGGAAAAGGTGGTTCGTGTGGCAGATTTTTTACTATTGCTATTTTTTTCTGATGTTGTAGGATCAGTAAAAACAGTTTTCCGAGGTTAAAGATCCTGTAACACATTTTTTTCATGGTTTTATTTCATAAATATGATGCTCAAATTAAGATTTGTCAATATTGTAAGTTCCAATAAGCATTATTTATAAAGATATTACCCAATTTAACATTTCATGAAAATAAAGGGAGGTAATTAGAAATTTATTTTCTATAAATCCTAAATGAAATTTTCCAATAAGAAATGAATGCATATAATTTATTGATTAAATATAATGTGCACAAATATTTGCAATACACATTTTACATATTCTTCGATGTTTGAAAATTGTTTTATTTGCATAATTTCATACATATATAATTTTTGCAAGTGTGGTATACACACAGTAACAATATCAATCACAAACCTTTTCTATATATAATATACAGGATCTTTAAACCCTTTTGCTACTTTTGTATTATTAATATATGCGGTTTTTTTATAAATGTGTACAAAAATGAGCAATGAAATATATTAAATTTTCTATTGCTAAAAGATTGTACCCCCTGTAATATGGGCATGCAGTCCAAAGCATTGTTTCAAAAAATGGCATCCTTGACATTTATCATCAACATCATGTTATTTTAGTCATGTTTTCGTTTTTTGCCAGAGTTCATATTAGACCTAAAAAAACAACACAGAAGGCTAACAAATTTGTTACTAAAATAGCGTTTTAAAAAGACAACCCAGAATAGTCACCATATCAACATGGCAACTGGCCTCGGACAGCAATCGACCATTTATATAGGAATTTTCAGTGGAGGGGTAATCAACATGACCGTATTTGGCAAGTGACCGCTACTCGGAAGTGATCATTAGCTCTCGTTAGACTGTAAACCATTGATCATGTAAAACACGTATGTACAAACAAATATTCAACGAAATACGAAATTGTATAAATTATATTTTCACGGATGAATTGCCTCTTAATTAAACTAATCCAAAGTTATTGAAATCGTAAATGTGAGGTTGTAACATTAACACGATTAAGAACATATAATTGATGAGCATATTTGAATACGTGACTGTTATGGAATGCGAGAAAGCTGGACTTCCTAATGACTTGGATATAGAAAAGGTTTGAATAGCTTTTTCCCTGACGCGTGTACTCGGTATTGGCGGCTTATGCACTTTTTACAAGTGATCGACGCATGAAATATCATTTTACTTATGGAAATGTGAGAAATATGGTTATGGAAATATTGATTATATTGAAAAAGAGTATAACTTAACTTTTAAAAAATATATTCTAGATTTTACAGTCCACCAAATTGTATGTTGTACTGTAAAACTGTTGTTAAACCACTATCTATTGAAATGAAATGCAGAGTTAGATCGTATTGGTCTGTAGGAGCACATATGTCTCGGGGCACATTTGTCTTGGAACACATTTGTCTTACGTAAGATCGATGCGGTCGCATTTGTCCCATATGAGAAAATTGGGACCTCAAATGTCTACCAAAAAAAAAAACTGTGTGACAAATGTGCTCCGATCAAGATTTTTAAGGACCAATAAAGCACATTTGTCTCATGTTTTTTAACGGTAAAGAAATCACATATGTCTCATGTCATTTTCTATAAATCATTTGTCACATATTTTCCCACGGCACAAAATATCTTTTAGAATCGAAGTTCGCCGTTTTACCTCATGTCAAATGGTCAATAGGTTCAATAGGTTTGCTACTGCTTTTTTTGAAATCTTAAACTTAAAAGCTACTGTGGAACTATTAATTCTAATATCTCTAATTCAAGGAATTTGATCGGCTAAACCTGAAGGCGTGTGAAACGATTGTACAAAGGCGAAAGCGGGATGGTACGATTATGAAACAACGATTGCACGAAGATGATAAAACGAATGCATGATGATGAAAACGTGATGGTACGATGGTGAAAACACAATGGTACGATGATGAAACTGCGATGGCATGATGATGGAAACGCGATATTATTTTCACTGTCATTGCATAATGGTGATTTCAACATTGTTCCATCGTTGCTTCATCATCGTGCCGTCGTGTTTTTATCATCGTACCATCGTACTATCGCGCTTTCACCATTGTACTATCGTGCATAGGGGTTCAGGGAGACAAAAAATGTTACTTACGTCCAAACGGAAACCGTAATCGGGTGATATTTGAACGGTCTGCGGATGTTTCTTAATTCAAAATGTCACCATTTTCATGTTAAGATGTTGAATTCTGCTTATGCACAGTGAAAAAATAGTGTCCAATAACCTGTACGCCATTCAGCGACAAGGCCAGACGGCTCCCGAGCTGGTTCCGTTACCATAGTCAGATCTTTGAGAAGCACAGACACGAAGCAATGCGCGATATTTTACCGAGAGACACGGAAAAGCGAGATTCGTCAAAACATGGAGCGAGGCACGATATTTTTTCTGTTTATATATTTCTGATGAAAACAAAATACATGTGGGTTGGTCTTCTCATGTTCTTCCTTGGATCATTTAGGGGCCTCTGTTGCCGAGTGATTTCAAACAAAACTCTTTGCCCCTGACCGTTGTAGGTTCAAAACTCACTCGGGGCGTCGAACTATTCATGCGAGGAAGCCCGTCCAAGGTCTAAATGCGGAAAACCTATCCGCATGCGAATGTAATAGTAATAACTACTTCTTTAGAACGCAATAGCTATCGCGTGCGCACGTAATAGTATCGCGGGCCACATAATAGCTATCGCGCGCGCACGTAATAAATGTCCCCTTTATGCCACCATAGATGTTACCGTGTTGTTGCTTAGAATATTTCTTACCTCATTTATAAAACATTAAGCATCGGAAAGAAACATGCAACAATTAACGATAAGATTGGACACTCTGAATATATGTTTGGGTTCCGGATACTGCACTGGTAAAATTTTTCATTGTGACATGCAGAACAGGCATATTCTTTAAGTTAATATATGACTCCTATGCAAAGGCAGGAAGTTTTTGATTGAACGGAAGTGACCTTAAGTCGGTATTATGAATACAGAAACACAGAACTATGGGAGGTAGCCGGTAAACGGACGGGCATAATTATTACCTTTTTAGAATTTTATGGAAGAATGTGAGACAAATGTGCTTCGAGTGTCCTTTCTATTGTGTGTTGAACACATCTGTCTCATTTTCAAATTGTCGCAAATATGAATGTTTATGAGCACAACGGTCACACCTCGTGAGACAAATGTGCTCCGAGACAAATGTGCTCCTACAAAGCCATATACCAAGACACTAGAAGTTCCCGTGTTTGATATATCGTATTTTGTTAAATGATTTTAATAACTCCTACACTGTATCTAGATTAAAATTTCAGTGGTAAAAGATTATTCAGAATATTTTGTATGGATGTGGACTTTCCGATATGTGGAATTATCATGAATTTTAGAAATTATCAGATCTATTTTTAAATGAGTGGTACTCTTCTACTGAACATTCTAGTAACTGCAAGTGTTATAGACATTTTAAATATAAATTCTGTTCTAAAAGATATCTTGTAGAATAAATAAATTGAGAACAAGAACTAACAAATTGCCAGTAGAAACTGGAAGCTGGAATGGCACCGAATTACATAATCTGTACATTATGTCATAGATCCATTGGTAATGAATTTCATTACATTTTTGAGTGTCCATGTTTTGTTAACAGCAGAAAACGGTTTTTATGTTAATGTATTTATGCATTCTATTGATCTGCTTATGAACACTGATGTTAACCTTCCAGAATAAAAAGCTAT
Organism: Ruditapes philippinarum; assembly: GCF_026571515.1. Classification (NCBI taxonomy): domain Eukaryota; kingdom Metazoa; phylum Mollusca; class Bivalvia; order Venerida; family Veneridae; genus Ruditapes; species Ruditapes philippinarum. The sequence continues at coordinate 4,315 of NW_026865841.1, read as the reverse complement.
ATCTATTTATATAAAAATATATATTCAGTTTCGAATCAGCCAAATAATTTACTAATGTATTAATTTATTGTCGTGGAGAACTCAATTGAATGAAGTACTTGCTGAATCTCAAGCGATTGTTTAAGTTAATAGTTTATATATCATGCTATATTGAATGATTGATTCTAAAGCCTGTTTATTATGTATTTGTATTAATGCTCATGTTGTCATGTTTGCATGATTTGAGTAGAATAAATCATTGAAATTGAACTTCTTGTGGACCAAACTAAAATGATAGTACATGTATTAATATGTTCCATTTTGTAATCAATTCAGATTTTCTAGCTAAACATTTTTTAAATAAAAGCTGAAAAGTCATTTTAGGTAGAATAATCTCGAACAGCAACAAAAACAACAATACAATAAAAGTAAAAATATTTAATATATGTATCTTTAGGAAAAAGATCTTATCTTTTTTTTAAATTCATATAGTTATGAAAGCTTATCAGAAAGTTATTACGCGTTTATATATACACAACTTATTAGAATACGTATTTGCTTGGATAGCTCGAGAACCGGGGTATTCAACAAGATGATAACTATAGAGAGTTCATGGGTTGGATTACAGACGGAGGATTACGATACGCATTTGCCAAGAAAAACGGTAAAGATGATTTTTATCGTAAACAAGTTGATGAAAAAAGCAGACGAAAAGTTATAATCGTCGGTGCCGGAGTGTCAGGTCTAGTGGCAGCTTATGAACTTGCACAAATTGGTCATGAGGTTTGTTCATTTGTTAAAAATGTTAATGTCGCAGTGAAAATCTGTATGTGAAACTATTTATGTTAGTTAAATAAAATGAAAGAAAAAGAAGTACAAACTGTAAATGTAAAGTCTAAAACTCACAATCTGTAATTTGTTATAATGCTATTCTAAACCTATATATACGAGGGTTGTCGCAGAAATAAAGAGACATCTGTTGTCAATCTATAATAAGTATATTCAAAAAATAAAAACAAATGACTATAGCGTCTTACTCTTTAATATTATTCTAAAATTATTGTAGAAATACTTGGAATATTTATCTAAGATCTATATACAAAATACACACATCACTGTCTGAAAACCGACGCACAAATACTGTTAACTTTCCATTGTGTCGCCTAAACCTCCTTCTCTGCATAGTCTCCGCCAGTGCGGACACACTTTCTGTGTCAATATAAAAGTCTTTACCAAATGTAGGCACGATCTTCTGTGTTTCCGCCATCAGTTTCTCTCGACTGCTCAAATGAGTGCCTAGCAAACTGAATTTCACGTCCAGGAACACACCGAAGTTCACTGGGGACGAGGTCGGGACTGTAGTGCGGATGACTGCTTCTTTGAAAAGCCAAGACATCAATGTCCAACTGAGAGAATCTCTCCGGAGCGCGTGGACAATATCACGCGACAGCAACTGAAACTGAGAATTAACTAATAACATTTTAGCCAATTGCAAATGGTTTGCAAGTCTTTTTTCTTTCTTTTTACCATTTCGTAGTACAACTATTTGATTAAATTTTGTGAGCCAATAGAAACCAATATAAAGAAGGTAGTTTTGAATTGTAATCAGCGTTGATAGTACGTCTCTCAGGCACCCGGTGAATCAGTATCATTCCGTGTCTGTTCATAAAGAAGACACACATGTGCTTACCTTCTCTGTCAGTGGTGTGTCTGTTGTTTCCCAAATGGACGAGTCGGCATTTGTTTCTTGGTCATAATTCAAGAGACAAGTTTCATACCGGGTGACTATTTCGTCTAGAAACACATCGCCTTCTTCCTCCTAACGGTCCAGAAATTCCGACGATGACATCACGCATTGAGTCTTCTGGTCCTCGTTGAAAAGTCGGGGTACGAATCTAGAGCTCACCTTGCTTATGTTCAGATCTTTCAGTATCAGAAAAACTGTATCTATAGACGAGTGTTGAGGCTAAGCATCTCACTGTAAAGCAATCTGTTCTCTAATCTGCTTTACGAGGGACAATTGCAGACTGCAAGGTCCCCTCTTTTCGTCTTCTATAGACTGGCGACCTTCCCCAAACTCTTTATGTCATCCCATCTAAACACTTATGAATGACAACATTTATATCTGCCGGCCTCTGTGTCGGTGTTTCTCAAGCGCATGGCAGAAAAGAATTACCACCCGTAACTTGACATCGCCGGTTAAAGTCATGACGATTTTCTCTACGTAGACAGTTACTTGGTACATAGCACTGTAGCTCTCAGCTACTGATAATGTTAAGGTGTCCTAACAAACTGAAATTGACGTTGTAACGCCATGCCTAATTCTGGCGAAATTTGGCCCCAAAACGTGCCGTTTTTAAGTCTTTGTTAGGTTTAAAAGGGGCTAAAGTTCTCTTAGCGACATATAATATTGCGTGTGCCGCCCGTCAAACATGTTACCATGGACTCGCTCTGATTTTTAACAGAATTTTTTTTTCGATGCAGAGCGTTTTTAAAGATGGTACATTTATTAAACTACATTGTTTATTCAAGCAGATATATTGACACGAGTGGCTTATGACAAAAGTTTTTTTACCTCTGCAACAACACTCATATATAACAAGGCATATACGATACATGATCATTATACTAAAATGCTGAAATTAATGATTGAAAAAGAAATTATACTGTGACAGGTGACTATTCTTGAAGCACAGACTCAAGTTGGAGGTAGAATCCATACGATCAGAAAAGGTTTTGCACCAGGTCTTTACGGTGAAGGTAAGAAATACTAGTAGCTATAACTCTGCAATAATATAACTGTCAATGACTTGTACATTGGTTGAAATGTAACTCATACAATAAAAAAATGTCAGAACATTTTGTTTTAAAAATTATTAAGTGGAGAGAGTCATAAGAAAATTTCACAATATTTTGTTGTTTTGCTTGTGTATTAAGTGATCGTATCTCTTTTTTTATAGTACCGCGTGTTCAAACGGGTACTTTGAGTTATATTAACTGCTTTCTTAACTTTGTTATATCATATGCAGATATTAATTTAAAACATTTATTATCAATAATAGATCAGCAATCACCTGTCAATGGCATATCATTGATGAAATGGAAATCATGGAATTATACTTTTAACATTATTGTTTGAAAAAAAAGTGGAGAAAGTCTTAAAAATAAAAACATAATATTTTGTTGCTTTGCTTGTGTATTTAGTCACCGGATCTTTTTTTATAGTATCATATACACTTGTTAAGACGGGTACTTTGAATTTAATTAACTGCTCTCTTTACTTTGTTATATGATTTGCGATTATTAATTTTAGATCATTATTGATAAAAATATAGATCTGTAAAATCTATTAACTTATATATTAGTTTTCTATTTGTATAGGTGGCGCAACTCCCCTATAACCACTTTCTAACAAGGCACTATATAAAACTGTTCCATATCGACATTAGACCATTTCAAAATTTCAACGAAAATGCCTTTATTACTGTTAACGGAGACCCGCCTATAAATATATCAGGTAATGATTAACTTTTATCAAGTCATTACACACAAAACAGTCATCTGTAATGGTGAGATAACTTTAAAACAATCAACACATACATGTAGAATCACAACAGCATGAATAAGTTTGCCGATAACATTTCTTGTGTCAGCTTTCAACTATAATATACCAGAGATAGGGGCCATTTATTCCAAATGTGTGTCCAAAAGTATAATCAGTCTCATTTAAAAGCAAAATGTATACAAATTCCAAAAATCCATTTCTTAAAAAAATCCTCTTTTACAATCACCGAAAATCCAAGATGGCCGCCAAATTTTAAGAAATCAACCTGTATAATAAAAAATATATTTCTGAGTGTATATTTTGATATCTTATATTGTTTTATTACTGCAAATGAAAGGATGTATATTATTTTACATGAATTTAATGCTTTTAAAATAAATATGTATCTTTCTAGGAGGAAATGTGCCTAAAACCAACAGAAATATACTAAAATTATTTAAATTAAAAGTTTTTAAATCCATCAGAATGAGTTTTTGTATGCAAATTTTATCATTTTGTGTAGTTTTGGATAGAATAAGTTGTTTGGTACTGGCACAATTGTTCTACGATTATAATTTCTGCTGTGAAAATAAGTTTCATCCGAAAAGTGGGTGGGGTAAATTAAACCGATTTTGAAAAAAATAAAGAGTTTCATAAAGCAATAAGATTTTTTCATTTCCAACTTTTAATTTACTTTTCTTCTATGCAAGTAATGTCAAATGTAATATAACAGTTTTGGTTATGTTATATTTATTTATTTATTTAACTTTCTTTTTTTTTTGAAAACTGGTA
>NW_026865840.1:0-44756 GCF_026571515.1 Ruditapes philippinarum | reverse complement strand
GTCATTTTCTAAAAATTTAAAGGGAAAAAACATGATGTGTGGTACCCTTTTTCTTAATGTTTTTATATATTAAAAGGCAAAATTCAGTGTCATTAAATTAAAGATATTTTTGAAAAATTTAACAAAATTTTTCTTTTTTATTTTTTTAGGATATGAATTGGGTCTTCCCAACCCCAGATAGCATTCTAAAAATGGGACCCATGGGGGGCCCCAAATTTTTTAATTTTTTTTTTTTTTTTTTTTTGGGCACCTTTTATGGGTCCCTTTTGGGCGGGCCCATAGGGGCCCCCATATAGGAAGTGAAACCCGGGGTTTTCCAAAGGGGTTTCCCATCGGGGCAGCCCTTATATTTAAATTTATGGGATTCACAGGGGCCCATTTTGGGCACCCCATGTACACAATTTTGGGCCCCCACAGGGGCCCCAAAATGGGCAGCCCTTGAAATAAATATGGGTTTCAAAGGGGCCCCAGCCCAAAATACTTCCATTAGGGGGTTAGATTTTTAAATTTCCGGGGTAGATTTTATTTTCAATTACTTCAATTAAAGTTTGCTGACGTTTGATAGAACCCGTTTTGTTTAAAAGAGAATAAATTCTTGTACTTGCTTTAAAAAATTCAATTTGATGTTTTAACTAAATTTCTTTTCCTGGAACAGACAGATTATGGCAAAAAGGGCCTTTTATGATCTTTTCAAAAATTTTTCAAATTAAATTGTTTAAAAAACAATGTATTTTATTTAGAAATCCATTTTGGAAATTTAAATATCATAATATACAGTTTCCCTCAATACATTCTGTGGACCCCGGGATGTCAACAAAAAAACCCTTTACTTATGTAAAAAAAAATTTTAAAAAAGTGTACAATATAAAATCCAAGAAAAACTGTACATATTTGTAAATCCACAGAATTTCATTTTGAACTTTTTTTTAAAAAATACAGAAAAAATTAATTATTATTAAAAAATTTCCCAGGTAAAAAATATTACTTTGGTACATTTAAATAAGCAAATGTAATGGAAAATGTTTATAATGTACGAACAAAAATTTAAAAATTTTGGAAAGTTTTAAAAAACTTTAGATCCCTTTTACAGATCACTATAAGGAAAAATAAAAACTTTTTGCTAGACATTTGGTAAAATTTTTACAGAAGGTTTTTGGGAAAACTCCAAGAAATATATGTGTATAATTTTTAAAATTTTCAGTAAATCAACAGAAAGACCCTAAATGTTTTTTAATTTTCAAAAATTTTAAATAGAAAAATTTATTAAACTTTAAAAAAATTCTTACAAATTTCTATCTAACAATTTTTTCTTTTCAAATAAATTATAGATCTACATAAATTAATATAAAAAGTTTTTTCAAAAACAACCAATTTTTATTACATTTTGGTAGGTAGTGCTGAAAAAAACAAGAGCTTTTTCCGTAAACAGCGCGCTCGATTTTTTTAAATTGCTTTCCCAAAATAAAAAAAGTTTTTGCAGAAAAAAGGGAAAATACAAATTCTGTATTTTTAAAAGGGAAAACAAGGGCCCATGAGCATTAAAAATTATTTAGTGAAAGAATTTTTTTATTTAAATTTGTGTGTACCCTTGAAACACTCCCAGCAAAGTTTGAAATGTTTAATTTCAAAAGGGGGGCTGGAAAGAAAAAAAAAAAAAAAATAGTTTTTTGATCCCCTTAAATATTAAACCAATTTTAAATATGACAAAAATTTATGGTAAATCAAGTGGATGGGAAAATAAATTTTTTTTTAGTTTTTTTAATTTTTTTTAAGTGTTTGCCATAATAAAAAACTTTTTAAAGAAGGGCCCTTTAATTTCAAAAAAAAATTTTTGACAGAATTACCTTTTTCCTGGAATTTTTGGGGAAATCATGTTTGTAAACAATTTATTCCAATTTTCAAATTAATTCTCAAACAGTTAAAGTAAAAAAGTGGATTTGGTTTACAAAAAAAATTTAAACCAAGTTCTAGCGATAAAACCCCTTTAAATTTTTTAAAAACAAACCCTTGAAAAGGGTTCCCTTTCCCTTTTCCCGGTACAATGGGGGAAAATAGTGAAATGCATTAAAATTTTTCAAAGCAATATTTTCAAAGGGTTAAGGAAAATAATTTTGGATTTTTCAATTTCAATGTTTTCTAAGTAAAAAAAGGGGCATAATTCTGTAAAAAACCTGACAGAGTTTTTCCCTCTTGCTGTTGATGAATTTTCGTGATGGTAAAAAGAAATGGTAAATTTTCAAAGAAAAATACCCAAGGTTTTGAAAAAAATTTGGGGTTTGGTAAAAAAAATTTAAACCCAAGCTCAATACACTTTCTAATTTAAAAAAAGGGGAAAATTGCAAAAACCCTTAAAACGAGTTATGAAACTTTTGCCCGTAGAGGGGTTAGAGGTGAAAAAAAATGGTAAGTTTTAAAAGGGCCCATACTTTTTAATACTTCTGAAAAAAGGGGGGCTGGTCCCGAAAAAATGTTATGCAAGCTCAGTGAAAAGTAACAAATATAATAAAAAAAAACCCCCCCTGGCACAGTTGTAATACACAAATGTTCATAGATGTGTAAAACAAAATATTATGCAGCTGATGAAAAAAAAAATTAATATAATTAACAAAACCTTGGCACGGTTGTAATACTGTTTCATAGATGTGTAAACAAAATATTATTGCATCTGATGAAAAAAAAAATTAATATAATTAACAACAAAAAACCTTGGCAACGGTTTTGTAATACTGTTTATAGACGTGTGGCCAAAATATGCAGCTAATGAAAAGTAACAAATATTTGATACACAAAAGGTTGGCCACTGTTGTAAATTGTCAACAAAAATATGCAGCTAATGAAAAGTAACAAAAAAGTAATACAAAAAAAGGTTGGCACGGTTGTAATACTGTTTATATAGACGTGTTTAACAAAATATGCAGCTGATGAAAGTAACAAATATAATACACAAAATCTTGGCACATTGAAATACTGTTTATAGACATGTAAACAAAATATGCAGCTGATGAAAAATAAAAAAATAGTTTGTACAAGTTTGTAAAAGAATCAATAAATAATTAAAATGTGATATTACGAAAAAGATCAAATTTGTTGTGAAGAAATTCATTAAAAAAATTGTCAGTAAAAATAGTTGGTTTCAGTAATTTCTCGATATTATCAAAGTTTTCAACAAATAACAACAATAAAGATTACAAGAATCATCATTGTAAAAGTATTCCAACTTTATTTTTAAAGGTTAATACCATATTCAATACATGTGTTCCCTGTTAGTGTCAAAGTTTTTGACAAGATGTTTATAATTGTATTGATCAGTATCAAAAACATTCCCTCAAGCATTTTAATGTCTTGATTTAAAATAGTAACAAATGTTTTTTGTTTGTTTGTTTCATTTTTACGCCTTTTACGTCATATAGGCGGGTAGTTTTCCTAACCATCGTTTTCTGGAGAGTTACACCAGTACTAGACTACCTTTCCTCCGTGCAGTAACAATGTTTAATGGAAAAAAAAACAACAGCATATAGACAACAGAAAAACAGCATATAATGTCAACAACAAACATAACATAGCAGCAGAATATACTGACTAGAAGGCAAAATTTGACTAGACAAAGAATTTTGCATTTTAGAAGAAAGACATGCTATGCTGATCGACCTCAAACATTAAAATTGAGCAAAAAAAAAGTATAACAAGATAAACAAATGAGCCGCTTACTGTAGTTCTGACCCTTATCACATTTTAAAAAATACCCTTGATACATATTGACTTTCAATCAGTGGAATAACTTATATGCAGATGAAGTAAAGGTTTGAAAAATGTAAAATATAAAAGTCATTTATTTTATGCTTTTTGAGTGTATTACTGATGTATCCGTGAAAAATATATTTGATAATTTTCACAGTAAAATGATTAAAATTTCAAACTTTTCTATGACGAGACCTACTTTTTAAAGATTTTATCATCATTCAAATTTTTTGAATTTCAATAAATAATATCATGGCTATTCAACGTTGATTGTCAAACTTATTTTTCAGCCCAAGACTTCCCTGTATTTATGAGAAATGGGACTTAAAAAAATTTAACTAAAATTGATGTTAACAGTGGGGAAAACAGATTTAATATTAACGTTAATATTGAGGAAAATTTCATTAGGCATAAAATAAAAAAGACACTTTATTGTTTGTTGTGTAAAGATGTAATTTTATATCATTGAAGGACTTTAAAAAACAGTGTTCTCACTGAGAGCGCATAGCCACTCATGAGAATACTGTTTTTAAAGCTCTCTTGATGATATAAAATTTCATCTTACACACAAACAAACAAATATCCTCTATAAATTTGCATTTTTAGATTAAAAACATGTCTAGTCACTTCCTTCATTTTCTTTCAGGTAAGGTCTCTGACACTTTGTTTCTTGCTTTTCTTCCCCATCGCGGTCCGCGAGCCAGCCAGCCACTTTGAAACCTCTATTTCACATCCTTCCTCGATGCAGCCTTTGTCGGCAAGTTCCTTTGGACACATTCTACACAAACAAGCATTCTTATCCTTAAAGAATGAAATGAAGTGAAATGAAGGTATTGAAACCATTCAAAGGTCATAAGCCACCTTGTAGGATTTTGAGCAGTATAAATTGGAATATAAACTAATTCTGGTATGTTTTACCAAAAATATAGATGTTTGTTTCCTGGTTTTACATAGCTTTTAACAATATTTTTCTGTAATATCGCTGCAGTCAGTTGTAAGCTGAGATCATCTTATCGGTGTATCAGTAAAGAATGTTAAGGTAAGCAAATAACTTGCTTTACAGGAAGGTGATTTCTGTTTATATTATGCATCACAACACAATGCATGGGATCAAAACCACAACAGCATGTAAAATATTCTCTCTTATTAATTTCCATAAAAGCTAGTCAAGCATTTTCCTTCATTAAAGCAATACCCGAAGACACAATAACAAGATCTTGGATAATATATCTATTTTGAAGACACCACTTTGCAAATTTGTAAAATATCACTTACTATACACAATACATTCAGTATCTAGAGGCCCACAAACTTTTCCTTCCCCTTCAGCCACTTCATATTGTACATTCTTGCCAGTTCATTTGACATGGTTTCTTTCATCAAAAGCGGTCAACAGTTTCCCGTACATCTGCCATACCAAACATTGAGAGGAACCGCACCTTAAATAAAGCAGAACATAAACTTTTTTAACGTTAATTTTAACACTACTAAGTGATGGGCTGCAAGTCACCAAAATGACAAATAATTGTCAACTGGACCTCAAAAACATAATCTGCTGAGAAAAACTGTTTGGATTGACAAATTAAAAGATCTTCCCTCATATATTTTACAGCCTAGGAACAACACCTTAGTGACTTGTGCCTTTATGTTTGTCCCGCTACTCCACCGAGTAATATGGGGCACATTATCATTGTTTTTTTTATACAAGAGTTTATTCAATATCAACAGAATAATTGTTGATAATAAAATAAACAGCTCTCAATTTCTGGATTTTGGTGGTACTAGTCATTTTCCTGGTATTTTGAAAGCTGCCAGCATTTTGATTAATGAATTGACTGTCTTGTCCTAATTAATAATTAATGTTGAAAACGAAGGCCAACTGCCCATGTCTTGTGCTCATGGCTATTATAGCATATATAAATAACAAAAACTGTGTCAATATGAATAAAAAAATTAAAACATGCCAGTTTTTAATTCTGAATTAATGCAGCAAAGTGTTTGTCCACTGTGCAATATTTTTCCAACATAAATATAGCAGAATGATTATACATTATCATCAAGTGCTCACCACAGACCATTATGTTATTTTTCGCTTTTTAGGCCAGTGGATATGGGGTATATTTTTTCCAGTTACTAATGGAGCAACATACATGACTAACACTATGCTTACCACAGATGAGAGTATTGTCTGATCTCCCAGAAGCTTATCGAATGCTTCCATCTGCTCAGGATAACGAATAGGGAATGAGATATCTTTCGGAAGTTGCAGCGGTTGGTCATCTGCTGCTGACCTTAACAGCATTCGCTGCACCATCCTCTTAATTTCACGATTCTTCTCTCGCATTGTCTCAAAGACTCGGAGAATCTGTGTAACAGCAGCTGAAAAAAAGGATTCATAATTCTAGGCCCATATACTTTTAGAGCTATGTGTGGTCTGGATCCATGCTGGTCGCAAAACCCATTATGTTGGTTTTGTCATGACCCGGCTCAAATGAAAAAAATCCAGTATTTTAAATTTTTCCTTGGCTTTAACAGTAATTAACGCTAAAATCTCAAAAGGATTGTTGAGTGTGCAAGGTCACAAAATGTGAAAATGATATGAAATCATGAATTAAACTTAACATATTTTTGAGCCTAGGCATGTCATTTGGTGAAAATAAACATTCTTGACTCTTCCAGGGACCGTAACTTTGGATAACAGTAGTGGGGTCAGGCAAGAATATGCGCACAAATTCACATCATGATAAAGACTAACACAAGTAATCAGCAATTTCTTTTGAATATTTTTTGAACTAGGGGCGTAACAAGGTGAAACTTTCCATTTTTGGCTGTGTCACTCAATCCCGCTTGTTATTACATTTGTTGACTTGTTTTGAGAATATAACATTTAATAAGTATGTACTGTAATAATAAATATATTTATAGCTCCGAAGTTTATACTTACTGGGCCCAATAATCTGCCCACGGAAGGGTGTATCAGAAGCACCTTGTATTGGAGAAGCACTTTGCACATCACTGCTGGCCTCTCGCAATGCCTGTGCAGATAAGCGAGGCGGAGATGAAAGTAGGCTTTGTGACTCTTTGGGCGTTGTTGCTTGGTCAATAACTTGTGGTGGCCTACTCTCTGTGTCTGTCTCATTCTCATCAGTGCCACTATCCGATTCATACAGCCTTTTTGATGGCCTATTTACAATAAAATGAAATACATTAATAAGTAATTATAAAATACATATACATTAAGTGAGTTATTGCGCCAAGTGACAATATGATTATGACCCATAATCAGCTGGCAAACATGTACTAGTCTATGTTTACGTACCGAATTGTTGTGCCGCAATTTTGTCTACCAAGGATTTTTAGCATGAATTCGTTTGTTTCCCCGATCAGGGCTCACGCTGTCAGTCGCCATTTGCGATTATTTTATAAGATTGGCGATTATTTTTGCATTTTGGCTACAAAATCTGGCGATTATATTTTAATTCCAACAGTGTTTATATAAGGTGTAAAAATCGATAATGAATGCAGTAGACCCAATTAACACCGGCGGGGTGCATTTAATTGAGTGTTAACTTTTTACCGGTCACGTGCTGCTAACTATAGTCTATATTGCCCGAAGTGATAAAATACATGCGAGATGTATATTTGTATAAGTACTTTAAAGATATTGTCCAGCATTTATAATAGCCATCAAATATCCGTCAATTAGCCACAAAAATCGTTTTAAAATTGATAAACTGGATATTGACTTACCCAAAATTTACCGTGAATTCCAGTAATTTCAAATTTTGATTATTTTTTTTTGTTTTAAGCTACTTGACTAAATCGCCAGTGGAAAACAATGGTAAAATATTCAAAAAGTATTAAATTCCAAACAACTATTTGCACAACAACCAAAATTGTGAATATTTCTTCAGAAAACAGGAAAAATCCGATTGTCACATATTTTCGCGACACCGATAATTTTGATATTTATTTAAAGGTGAAATAAGCTATGTTCTGTTTAAAAATCTTTACTACTATGGCAGAAAATTTGTATTACATTGGTGATGATGATATTTTTCAGTAAATTATTCAGAAAAAAGGCTGCATTCTGTCACGGATTTATATTTGTAATATAAATCCGTGATTCTGTGAATGAGTTTGCAAACTTGTGTTATTTCTATAGGCTAATATGATGTGGAAATTGACAGTGGTTATAGCTGACAAAATTTGATTAGAACATACAAAAAAAGTGTCTGATAACAGCATTATGTAAAGTTATAATGAATCTTTAATATTATTGTTATACAGTAATAATACTAATTATAACGTTTTTATTCTGTTCTATAATAACAATTAAAGTTGTGGTTCTGTTTAAAAAAAGGTACTTATCAATATACACAAATGTATCAGTTTATTTGAGAATCCTTATAAAGCTGAAAGATATAAATGTAATGTTTATTTAATCAACTGCTTATGTTGTTAATCACTAATTTGTGAATAGTCCGCTGAACTTTTGGCTATTATTTTTTTAAGTTGAAATTATTGGCTATTATTTTATTTGAGCCAGTGTGAGCCCTGCCGATAGATATTTCATGAACGGGAAGGGCTAAAGACTTGGTCCCATTTGGAAGCTTAATACAAACGTGAAAGTGATAAAAGATTTTTTTAATTGTCTGGACAATTGTTTTCACAACGGCCCCGGAAGTGAATCACTTGCTTGCAGGCTCCAATCTGGAGTTTCTAGCCTTCTCTTAACTTAAAGTATGTTTTTAAAGGGGGGTATAATTTACAATTTTTTTCGGTTTTTGACCTTTTAAAGATGAACACAGGTTTAATTATCTTTCGGGTCATATTTTTGTCATATCATATTTGTCCGATACTCGTGCCTGTGCAACATAGGGCTTGGTTGGTACTTGGAAAAAATACTTGAATACACCCATAAACACTTTTCATATGAACTACGTAAATAACCGAGGTATATCGAGTGAAAAAATACGAGTTGTTTCCCTTATCTTCGAGTAAAATCGATATCTCTTACGCTAAAACAATACAAATTAAGCCATTTTTAAACCGCTAGTTTGTGGTGATTAAATGTCTGATTTTAAAAATTATTACATCAATGGAAAGCTTGGGATCTTAGCTTTGCCACAGTATATAATTTTACATATTTTTGTCACCAAAGTATTTAAATTAACTGTTAAACCTACCATATGTCAGACCATTTTACATACGATTTATACAGCGAGATACGCAACCGGTTATCTTTACTCGAAAACCTACTGATAAGAATAGCCTGTCGTCTGCTAGTTGGGGAAAGTGTTTATTGGTGTATTTGTAATAATAAGTATTTGCATTTAATATTTTAAAATGCTTATGAATGAAATATTGGTACAAAATGGAAGGGACTTCTAAGGCTAGGAGGGGTCACTGGATTTCAAATGATGGTGTCCCTTAAAAAAGGATCTCTTAAAATTTAGTCTAGATAGAAACAATATTATTAAAATGTTAGTGTCGACTCCGTCACAGTTAATTTATTCAACAATAACAACTATACACATCCATAGGTCAGCTAAAGTGTCTAATAGTGGGCGTAAATTCTAGAAAATGTCGCAAATTAAACTGACAAAAACTATCGCGAAATTACATGGCAAAGGCAAAAACAAAAAATAAATGACGTTTACACTTACCTACACACACAATAAATCTGTAAGGATATAATATGAAAGGTCGTTATACGAAATCGTCGTTAAATGTTCCGAATTGAAATGAAATATTGTTTTCGTGTACAATTTTACAATTTAACGTTTCAATACACAATTTGATTTTAAGCGGCAGCGGAAATCACGTCTGCGCATGCTCGAAATAAATTTTTCATCAAATGCTGATTTTTATAAATTATTTCTGAATTAATAGTCTAAAAACACATTTTTATATTTAGATTATAAAAATTAAAACCAATATAAAAACTAAACAAATTAATTTCTCGCACCTGCTCAGGCATGCTAATATTTATTGGGTTGCCCGAATGGGACCCATATGGGTCCCTCATGGCTTGTATATATGTTAATGCTACGATTTTTATAAAAGATAATAGCAATTTATGCCAAGGTGGTCACACTATAGCTCAAAGTAAACAAGTTCTAAAGAAATAAATAAACGAAAAATCGTTTTTCCTTATAGTGCTGTAATATGGGACCCATATGGGTCCAATATGGGCGTACCCAAATGGACTTGCCCATATTGGTCCCATATAGGTCCAATATGGGCATACCCATATGGGCTTGCCTAGATATAGCCCATATGGGTCCCATATATGCATGTTTGCTGGGATAAACACCTTCTTCGATGTAAAACCATGCAGATATAACCATAAACCCCTTCTTCGATGTAAAATTATATGAAATAAGCGTCTACGATGTTTAAAATACATAACTATACTGTTACAGCCGTCAACAACAACAACAACAACAACAACAAAATTGTGGAATCAAATAAACTTTTGTTCCTGTCTTCAACCAGAGAAGCCGAAAACTTCCGTTTATCGATAGAATGTGTTTTTCTATGTGTTATATAAACTTAAAAACAAAAACCCAGAGAAATACTGATGACAACTTCTTATCAAAATAATTATTTGTGCGCGACAGAGATATCCAAAATAAATATCACATAAACAATTGCCAGAATCGTGCAACAGCAAACTGTTAATTTAATTATCTTTTACTCAAAAACGTTGCTACATAAATGAAGAATTATAGATCTATCATCACTTTGTTGTATTGTTCAATACAAGACATTCTTTTTACAACTACGAAACAAGAACAGCGTTTACAGATGTGCCAATAAATATTCGAATATAACTTTATCAACTTGTGTATAAAGTCTACGTTTACACATATCAAATACATATATATTAATTTAAAAGAATCTTCAAGAACATCAAACATTTATGAACAATTATGAGTGTCAATTTAAAATTATTCTTTAGAAAGCTACATACCAACGATTTGAAATTCCCGACACGTCACGAAAACCAAGCCAAGGAAGTGTTCAATGCGCATGCACAATACACGTTTTACAGGAAATGAAACACCTGGACATTTTATCAATTATCAATTGTTTATAATATTTTTTTTAACTTTTTCGTATATAAATATCTTTTCTACTCTTATCATACATATAATTCTGTTAAATTTTATACCTTAAAGTTTTTCTAATTAATATTCTTAAAATAATTTGTTCTTTGAATATTGTTAACTTATTTGTTTGTTTTTTATGTTTTCTTGATCTCTAGAAATTAACTTTTTTTATTTTTTTATGATGAAATAAAGGAAATTTAATATTTATTGAAAAACTTATAAAGCTATAATATTTACCTTATGTTACTTTAACATATTATTTTTGTATTTTTTTTGCATAAAGATTAATCGAACATTTAACAATAATTATTATTTTACTTATTCAAAACTTTTAAAACTAATATCAAAAGTAAACTTACCTGTGCTACATTGTATCTATCCAAATTTTTCTATTAAAATGAATTCAAACAAAAAGGTTACGCACGATATACAATTGACCAATCAGAGATTATATGACTTAAGGTGATTTTTTCTTTTAAAAATAAACTAATAAAAAGTCATTAGATAACATCTCTGACCGGACATCTCTGACCGGATATTACCTTCGGCGATTTTTCTTTGAGAATAAAGTAACAAAAGGTTGATGTAAAACATCCTTACCTTAGGGGTAAAACAGATGTCAAGTTGATTTTAGATTTTTTTTAATTTGTTACAACGAGTTTGAAATATTTGATAGTAACCTTGTTTAAAACTTTTTTTTTTAAATATTTTTTTTATGTAAGAAAAGGAGGATATTTGTCGTATTGCTGATTGCACAGGCTAATTAGTCATACATGCTATATTCAAAAAGAATGACAAGTCAACATGTATATACATATATTAAGGTTTTTATTTCATAATGTGCACTATGGAACATGACATGATTTATGAGTATTATAGTTCAGGATGCATGCGGACTAGCTTATGTCAAAATGATTTATATATGTAACTCTAAAACGCGTGTATTTATATACATTATAAAATGTCCTTATGACAGGTTGTCTTTATATATACTATTCTCAAATGTCAAAGAGGGAGTTCGACTTTGGTATTACACTCGTACACAGGTGTGTTTGTATTTGTATATTAAAAGTATGTAACATCCGTGAGTTCTTCCTCCGTTATACGACAGCGTCAAATGTTTTAAAAAATATGGCTAACAATAAAAGTCCAGGAACTTCTGGCTTTAATGCAGACTTTTATACAGTTTTTTGGAACCGTATTGGTATTTTTGTTTGTAGGGCTTTAAATCATGCTTTTTCATCAGGGTCTTTGTCGCTTACGCAAACTCAGGGAATCATCACATGTATTCCGAAAGGAGAAAAGTCTAGAAAATATTTAAAAAACTGGCGACCAATTACTCTGTTAAATTGCGTCTATAAAATAGGATCAGGCTGCATTGCAAATCGTTTAAAGAAATTTTTAGATAAAATAGTTAGTAATGATCAAACAGGCTTTATTAAAGGCAGATTTATAGGCGAAAATACTAGATTAATCTATGATATTATGAACTACACAGAAGAAAAAGATATTCCTGGTTTACTTCTTCTAATAGATTTTGAAAAGGCTTTCGACTCATTATCTTGGAATTTTGTGTTACAAACTTTAACCTTATTTAACTTTGGAAACGATATTAAAAGATGGTTCACTATATTGTATAAAGATAGTGTATCTACAATAAGTCAGTGTGGTTTTCTTTCTGACTTTATTAAAATTCAAAGGGGCTGTCGTCAAGGAGACCCTTTAAGTTGTTACATTTTTATCCTATGTGCAGAAATATTGTCCATAAAAATTAGATCAAATGAAAAAATCAAAGGTATTAAAATAAATGGTATTGAACATAAATTATCTCAATTTGCAGACGATACAACTGTTATACTTAATGGCACTGATGAGTCTTTAAATGAAGTCCTAAACACACTTGCAGATTTTTCTTTATTTTCAGGTCTTAAGGTTAATTTTGATAAAACCAAGATTGTTTGGATTGGTAAACTTAAATATAGTACAAATAGCATTAAAACTAAATGGAAATTATCTTGGAACCAGTCTTCTTTTGATATGTTAGGTATAAAATTTCATGTAGAACTTAAGAAAATGGTGACAATTAATTATGATGAAAAAATGAATAAAATGCGGAAAGTATTATCCAATTGGAAACGAAGAAATTTAACTCCAATCGGAAGAATCGTAGTCGTTAAATCTTTATTGTTATCAATATTCACACATTTATTTACAACTCTGCCAAATCCAAGTCCTTATATAATTAAAGACTTAACTGAAACTTTCAGAGATTTTGTCTGGCATGGTCAATGTAAAATTAAGCAAGAGGTCTTTAGACAAAGCATTGATAAAGGTGGTCTAGGAATGATAGACGTTGAAGCATATATTTACTCTTTAAAGATATCTTGGATAAGAAGAATTTTAGTCAATAATGGTAAATGGATAGGTTTGGCATGCTCAATTTTTGATATAGAGAAATTAATTAATTGTGGTATAGGGTATTTAGAAAAAAAGGTTAGTGAGATAAATAATGATTTTTGGAAGGACACTTTGAATGCATATTATATGTTCTGTAAAATTGTAGAAACAAATGAAAATGAGTTATATTCTCATCCAATTTTCTATAACCCTTTAATAACTATTGGCAATCAACCAGTGTTCTTTAAAAACTGGTTTAATGCAGGTGTACATGTCATAGGTGATCTTTTGAAATCAAATGGACAATTTTATAGTTTAAATGAATTAAATGACAAATATAACAAAAAATCTAACTTTATACATTATCTTGGTATTGTAAATAGTTTATCCAGTTTCCTTTCATCTTATGATAGAACATGCAATGTCCTACATATACCTTTTATACCACCTTTTTTAAAAGTTATTTTAAAATTTACTAAGGGTACACATTCTATGTATGAGGCATTTATTAAAACCAAGATAATACCTACTTGTATATCAAAATGGTGTGAAAAGCTCAATGTAACATTAAGTGAAGAAGATTGGAGTTACATTTTTTCTTTACCTTTTAAAATATCAAATGATTCAGGCCTACAATGGTTTCAGTACAGAATTAATCATAGAATAATAGCAACTAATTCATTACTTTTTAAAGTGAAATTAAAAGATAACGAACTCTAGGTTTTTGTAAAAATGAGAAGGAAACATAAGAACACATGTTTTGGTTTTGTCCGATAATAAACAATTTAATATTTTCTGTTTTTGAAAAGTACGGCATTTTTAGATCTTTGCTCAACTGTTGTAATTTTATCCTTGGTTTGAAAGATAGTAATTCAACTGCAATAAATACGATTTTTCTTTTTCTGAAAAAGATATATTTACAACTGTAGGGTAAAAGAACAAGTACCAAATACTACAAGAGCACATCAGTATATTAAATACCAATTTATAATTTTTAGAGAGAAAGCAATTTACCAAAATGATTTAGATACCTTCAATAAGACCTGGATTCTTTTTTGTCAAAAGATAGAGCTATAGTTAACCTTTCATATGTTTATAAAACTGAAAACGATAGCCAGAAGTATAAATGATCAAAAATATATTACTTGCAAAACCTGTTTTTCTTTCATTTTTTTTTTCATATAAAAAACAAATATATAATTTAGTTCCTTGTTAACTGAATAATATATAACATATGATTATATGTAACATTGGTAAATATGGTTGTAATTGTATATTGGTCATAAAGCCTGCAATACATTATATGTTTGTTACTGTTATATTATTTCATATGTTTTATATGTTTTTATATACACAAATATAATGTACGGTATAGAGCAGGATGTCCTCGACCTGCATATACCTATTGACGAGGAAAATAAATTATGTAAAAAAAAAAAAAAAAGTTTCAGGACGAAATGAAAAATGGAAAAACGAAATGGAAAACAATAATTTCACAGAAAATTCAGTCCAAATGGGGCATAACACTATCAATAAAAGTTAGTTGCTGCAAAAATCACACTATGTATTAATTTACATACTTCTTTGCTAAGTATAAACAAAAATATTAAAATCCATCAAAAGATATCCTGCGGAAACCAGTAAATTTAAAGAAAATTCAGTTAAAAAGGGCATTACTCTTTCAGTAATAAGTTACCATACATCAGGTTTTTTTTGCGTACAACAAATTATGCGATTCTGTCAGAAATATAATTTTAGCATATCTAATTTTTAACTGCTTTTTCCGTGTTTTTCTGCTTACAAAGAGAGACAACTCTTGTCAGAGTTTATTTTTTTCACTTGTCTGATGTCTTATCTCACCTTATTCTTTACATTATTCTTTATCGTTTTTAGTATCGTTATTGGTATTACATTGGACATACAGGTAAATAAACGTAAACAGAAAAACCCTTTTGCTCAAGGTAACACTTAAGATTATTATGTAATTAAAAAAAAAACAGAAAAAAACCATTTAGTGCCATTATGCCCATCCAAGGGTATATAGTGAGTGAACAGATGAATATCAAAATAAGTTTTCATTTGGCCATAATTTCTTTTAATTTAATAATTTACAATAAATAATGCATAGAACCAAATAAATTTTCTGTAAATAGAATTTAGCTATACACGCTCAGTTTATAAAAAGAGTGGAAAATTTTAGGCAGTTTTATAATTTTATCCTGAACATTTTCCAATATCAACTGTTGGTCAAACACCATTTTTACAGTCAATCTTTTGAAATATAAAGTCAATTCAGCTCAACTTGAGTATGAAAATATGAGCATAATGTCACTTTAACGACCATGAATATTGAAAATTGATATTTGACATATTGATTTCTATGTATCACAATGTAATATATAAAAAATAAGCTAAGTTGCAAATTTAAAGCAGCTTGCAAAATCCTTTTATTAAATTGAAGGGAAATTTAGTGAATCTATTTTCGCGATATTCATTGCATGCAAAAAATAAGTGAAAATTGAATAATATTATAGCGAGAAAACCCTGAACCACGGTAGTTGCTGCAAAAAAAGCAACTTAACCTGTGTTTTGATATAACATACTTCTATACCAAGAATAAACACAATCATTAATTTCCTTCAAAAGTCATCCTGCAAAAATCAACTATTTCACAGATAATTTGGTTAAAAAAGGCTATAACTCTTGTCATGATAAGTTGATTGCAGTGAAAATCAAAGGTTGATATAACATACTTGCATGTCAAAAATAATTACAATCAGTGAAATCCTCGATTAGTCCACAGAAAAAATTGTTTTAAAAAAGGTCATAACTCTGCTGGGAAAATCTTGTTTGAGCTGTGTTTTAACATACATGTACATGCCAAGTAGAAAGTTAGAAACACAATCAATGTTATCCTGCTCCACTGAATTTTTGGTTTAAAGGGGCATAACTCTATCAATTGGTAGTTGATAACCTGACCTGTGTTTCGATTTAACATACTTCGAACTGAATGTGTCTAAATATATGTTACTTTTTCTTTTCTATTCAATTATACATATAACTAAAAGATGCAAGGGAGGCAAATAAGACCAATATATGCATCAAGCTAAAATGTAAAATGTTGATGAAGTTACAAAAATAAAATCTAAGTATACCGGACTCTGTAAGTTCATATCGGACTATCATGCTTGATTTTTTTTTTATAAAAATCAAATTAAATGAAATGAATAACCGGGCACCGCTACTATCTATATACATTATGTTTATGTTAGTGTTCATCTGTTCTGTTCTGCAGAAATTAGAAACTTCGACGGGAGTGCGACACAGTTTATTTTAGTGGTAAATATTTCTTTGAAGCTTCGTTAAAATTCCTATAGCATGTAGGAGATATGCTTTGGACAATATATTGGACGCCGCCCGGCCGCCAGACCGCCCGCCAGGGGGAACCTACAATACGAACCGTTTTAAAACAGGCATATAAAAATCATTGAACCAAACAAAGCCGATAATATGCACAACTAGACTCGGTACTGATCATTCCTATCAAGTTTGAACGAAATCGTTTCTAAGAAGTAGTTCGAACAAGATTCTGTGAAGTTGGCAACACACAAAATTCAAGGGCCATAACTGCGCCAAAAATCACTGTACCGGAAAACCCGTGTAGTACTTGAGCTACAGATCAATCCTATAAAGTTTCATTGATGTTGCTTTAGTGGTATAGGGGAAGTAATCAAGACAAACTTTAAAAATAAAAATTAATAAAGGGCCATAATTCTGACAAAAATCATTTAACTGGAAAATGCAGACGATATGCACAACTAGCTTTGGTACTGATCATTCCTGTAAAGTTTGGAAAAAAATGCGTGCACTAGGAGATTCTGAGGAGTCGTCCGGACAGACAGATTGAGAGAGAGAGAGAGAGAGAGAGAGGGAGAGAGAGAGAGGGGGAGAGAGGGAGAGAGAGAGAGAGAGAGAGAGAGAGAGAGGTCATCCCTATATGTCGCCACTACTCCGTAGAGGAGTCAACTTTTGCTCTTCTGTGAAAATTCAAACACGTGTTGTTTTTTTAGTATTCATTGAATGACAACTAGAACTATCACTAAATGTGATTAATACCCCCACAAGTCTGCTTCGGAAATGAGGATGTTACTAGTAACAGAATACCTTGTTTTATTATAGAATTGAAACATAGAGTTATGGTTGAGGGCAATTAAAGATAATTGTGGTTCATGTATGTTGCATTTCCTTTCAATGTGGTTGGCCATTGATGAAGTTTAAATGAATTACTCTGTAATAAGTCCAGAAAGACAAAGAAAAAGAACAAAGGGCAATAACTCTATAAATACTGAAGATAGAGTTATAGTTCTTGTGCACTGCACTTCCTCTTATTGTGCTTGACCATTGTATGAAGTTGTTTTGAATTCTAACCAGTACGTTTTAAGTTATGCTCCGGACAAGGAAAAGTATCAAAGGGCAGTAACTCTGTATTTTGTCAAAATGGAGTTATGGCTCTTGTGCACTGCACTTCCTTTTAATGTCCTTGACAACTGTATGAAGTTGTACTGAATTTCAAACAGTAGTTTTCAAGTTAAGCTCTGGACAAGGAAAAGTAACAAAGGGCAATAACTCTGTAATTAGTCAAGATGGAGTTATGGTTCTTGTGCACTGCACTTCCTCTTATTGTGCTTGACCATTGTATGAAGTTGTTTTGAATTCCAACCAGTAGTTTTCAAGTCATGCTCTGGACAAATAAAAGTAACAAAGGGCAGTAACTCTGTAATTAGTCAAGATGGAGTTATGGTTCTTATGCACTGCACTTCCTCTCAATGTGCTTGACCATTGTATGAAGTTATAATGAATTCCAACAATAAGTCTTCAAGTTATGGTCCGGACAAAAGAAAGCAATGGAAAAGTAACAAAGGGCAATAACTCTGTAATTAGTCAAGATGGAGTTATGGTTCTTGTGCACTGCACTTCCCCTTATTTTGCTTGGCCATTGTATGAAGTTGTTTTGAATTCCAACCAGTAGTTTTAAAGTCATGCTCTGGACAAGGAAAATAAACAAAGGGCAGTAACTCTGTAATAAGTCAAAATTGAGTTTTGGTTCTTGTCCACTGCACTTCCTCTCAATGTGCTGGACCATTGTATGAAGTTATAATGAATTGCAACAATAAGTCTTCAAGTTATGGTCCGGACAAAAGAAAGTAATGGAAAAGTAATAAAGGGCAATAACTCTGTAATTACTTTATATAGAGTTATTGTTCTTATGCACTGCACTTCCTCTCAATGTGCTTGACCATTGTATGTGGTTATATTGAATTCCAACCATTAGTCTTCAAGTTTTGGTCTGGAAAAAGAAGGCAATGGAAAAGCAACAAAGGGCAATAACTCTGTAATTACTTTAGATAGAGTTATGGTTCTTGTGCACTGCACTTCCCCTTATTGTGTTTGACAATTGTATGAAGTTGTTTTGAATTCCAACCAGTAGTTTTCAAGTTATGCCACGGACAAGGAAAAGTAACAAAGGGCAATAACTCTGTAATTAGTCAAGATAAGAGTTATGTTTCTTACGCACTGCACTTCCTCTCAATGTGCTTGACCATTGTATGTAGTTATATTGAATTCCAACCATTAGTCTTCAAGTTATGCTCCGGACAAGGAAAATACAACGGACAAAAAAAAAGCAATGGAAAAGCAACAAAGGGCAATAACTCTGTAATTACTTTAGATAGAGTTATGGTTCTTGTGCACTGCACTTTCCCTTATTGTGTTTGACAATTGTATGAAGTTGTTTTGAATTCCAACCAGTAGTTTTCAAGTTATGCCCCGGACAAGGAAAAGTAACAAAGGGCAATAACTCTGTAATTAATCAAGATAGAGTTATGGTTCTTGTGCACTGCACTTCCTCTCAATGTGCTTGACCATTGTATGTAGTTATATTGAATTCCAACCATTAGTTTTCAAGTTATGCTCCGGACAAGGAAAATGCAACGGACGTCTGGACCGACCGACCGACCGACCGCCCGACCGACCAACCAACCGACCGACCGACCGACCACCGGGTGACTCCTATATACCCCCCAAACTTCGTTTTTGGGGGTATAAAAAATGGATACTAAAACATTATACTTCAACCAGAATTACGATTTTTTCCAGGAATATGTTCACTTACTTTTAGATGATTTGTGAGAATGACAACCTGACTACATTTTTGAAGGCTACTTTTGTGTTTCATTGAAATTATTAAGTACATTAAACATTTTAAACTTTATTTTGTTCATAATCGGTATATGTAAGACATTTCCAAAACTACTAACTGGTGTCATATAACACTAGAAATAATAAGATTTTAATGAGGTAACCAGCATTGTATCTAAGATTTTAATGAGGTAACTAACATTGTATCTTAGATTTTAATGAGGTAACTAGCATTGTATCTATCATGAATTCAGTGTTACGACGTAAAATGGTCTCAGTCACATTTTACCTGCTGATTTAATATGACTTGTCTCTAGTACACTTATGAATATCAAAACCATAATTTTATAGAGTATTTATTGTATTAAAAGATCGACGAATTACAAAACAAAAGTTTCCATCAATATGCCATTTAACACTTTAGGACTAATTGATATTTTCGAGTTTGGTTCAAGATTACTTACATGGATAGCCAATCTTAACATCCTTGGCATTTAACCAGACAAGTTCCTCAGCTTCCAAATAATCAAATATGCCACTCTTCTTGAAACCTTCTAAACCTATGTCAGGTAGCAGAGATTGACTAATTACGTCACAGACTTCCTGGGCCTTGCCCCAACTTTGGCTTATCCGATATAATGTATATTCTGTGCAATAAAACAAAATTAATGAGATTTCATCATGTCTATTAATATA
The DNA here is from genome assembly GCF_026571515.1 of Ruditapes philippinarum. NCBI lineage: Eukaryota > Metazoa > Mollusca > Bivalvia > Venerida > Veneridae > Ruditapes > Ruditapes philippinarum. The sequence goes on along the minus strand of NW_026865840.1, from coordinate 24,609 downwards.
TTTAAAGTGCCACATTTTTAGATAAAGAATTATTAAAATAAATCAAAATAAAACACTTTTCATGCAATTTTCACTTAATCTCAAATATGTATCAGATAACGCTACTAATTTATGGTAGATAATATTTTTAGCTTTTACAGAAAACCTTTTTCTGCTATTTATATTTAATAACTGGTTGTTATTTTATTATTTGTAAGTAAATGTTCAAAAGCAAAATTCTTAATTTCTACACGCTAGCGACTAACTAGTTTAGAATTATGTTTGAACTACATGTATTTCTTTACCCAAACAGAATATGCTCGGGTCTTACTCAAATAGAAGAACAAATTGTTGCAGATAAAAAATTGACTTTTATATTGATGTCATGGGGCAGAGGAACTTAGTTTCTCACTTACTTTTAGCAAACATAACATAACTTATTCTTGAATACAGGCATGACTTCGATGAGAAAAAGAAAGGGACCTTCGATCTAGCTTTGAGCAATGTAATGGAATATGGAGATGAGCGAGTTCCAGAGGTATAACAGCTGACTTCAGCCAGATAATTATGAAGTGCTCCACTCAACTGCAGACACTTCAACATTATTTTATATAAAATAATTTGTAAAAAGCCATGTTAAATAAATCCGCATTATGAATCATAAGCTAAACTTTCGTTATATATAATTATAATTCACTTAGAGTCCATTTTAGATCTAAGAAATAATCCGGACTCCTATGAATATTGTTTTGAAAGAATATGACATTTGTTGAAAAGTGTAATGCGCTAAAGTACGCTTTTCAGAGCTTTTTTTTAAAATAGTATTCATATCAAAATAAACACACTTTAAATTATGCTTCAGATTATAACTTTCACCTTCAATTTTGATGCTTCTATTCAAATCTGGAAATTATATTACATGTATATACAAATGTTATTAGTCCTTGTACTTACCATTACCTTTTAAAGCATCAGTTGATGTTAATAAAATCCAAGATAATATGACAGCCTCCGAAAAATCTTTCATTCTGTTTCAATGATTTCTAATTTCCCTTACAGTGGTCTGTAAATTAATACTTTCCAATTAGAAAACAAATGACACGTCCTACTTTAAACTGGAAACAATTTTGTATAAATATACAAATCTTCTTAATTTTGTTTGAGTTCTAAACAAAGTCTTGTTTTGTCAGAAAAACAATCTATCACAGTGGTCAGATCAATTATCAATAACATAGTCTGTGTGTCCATTTTCTTGTCTGTAAAAAAGAAATCAAAATGTTTAATATCAAGTTAATAATTTTAAAATATTGTTAGCCAAAATTGCCGGAAATTGTTACATTTCCAGATGTACTGTACTACAACAAAACAAAACAACAACAACAACAAAAAACAACTATATCTCTGAAAATTATTAAACATTTTAATTTTCAAATATGAACACACAATCCAGTAATCAGTAGATGAAATTAAAAATTGTACAAAGATTTCACATTATTGTATAGACAATGGCATGAATCAAGTTTCACAACGTACACTCCTTGTTTGCTAAAACTTCCGCTTTCGAGCAAGAAAAACGCGAAAAATTGCTGATTTTGCACTAAAACTTGATAAGTAAGTTCAATAAAGACCAATCACGGAGGAATTGTTACTTTTATAACTAGGAGTTACATAAAAGAAATTATTTCTGCCCTATGGTAAAACCTATATTTTTCGGAAAAAAATACGATTTCTCACCCCGATTCTTCAAAAAATGACTTCAAACACCGATTTCAAGCTTTGCAAATTCTCTTGATACTTTGAACAATAATCATGTGAGCTTAAGAAAATTAAACAATAGCTGGTTTGCACACAGTGGTTTATGTGAAAAGACAAATAAATCATCATTGGTGTTGTTTCTTAACTGTACGGTTGCTTGCTAACTCGTAGTACGGTTGCTTGGGAGAATAAATAAAAACTGTGTACGGTTGCCTGAGATCCAACTATTTTATAGTTTCCTGATGTTTTAATTGTTTTAGCTATTGTTAATTGATTTAAGATCTAAAATTACACATTAACGGGTTTTTACATGTCAATGTTTTGGAAATGGGAAAATACACCAGCATTGTACAGCTCATTGATGTTATGATTTGCATTATTCACATTTGTTTATGGAATGTCTTATTTGCATGAAATTAAAGTGTGTGTTTTGTTTGTTTGTTGTTTGTTTTTGTTGTGTGTGTTTTTAACCAGGTTTTCCTAAGTGAAAACTGGTTATTAGATTGAGGTTTGTCGGCGGGCGGGCGTAAACAATTTCTTCTGTGCGCATTTCTCAAGGGATTTTGACCAAAATTTTACAAAAGCTTTGTCATCAAGTGCCCTGGCGCATATTGTCAGGGTTTTGTGATTAGATAATATTTGGTCTAATTATGGTCCTTTTTCCCCCACATAATGCAATGTATAATGAAATATCATTTTATTCACAACTACTGTACAACATGTAGCAAAACTTTATATAGTTAATGAACAAAAACCATCTAGTTTGATGCACGCCTGCCAGCCATCTGCTGTAAAGTCAATGTCAATATCACTGTTACTAAAAATAAAAATATGTTTTCAGTTTAAATGAAATATTTCAATGCAATGTGGTCTATAGTAAGCTTAATGAAGACCTCGCTTATTATTGTAATGGCCCACTAACATCAAGGTCACTTACTAAAAATAGGTTTGAAAAGTAATATTTCAGTGAGACTTGGCGAATAGTAACATTTTGTGAAGATCTCCTTGGGATTGCTTTTGGGTCTCACAGGATTAAGGTCAAGGTTATTGTTACTAAAAATGGAAAATCGATTTCTGGTCAATAAGAAGTGTTTTAATGAAATATGCTTTAAATTAAGCTTATGTGAATACCTTACTTAAGATAGCTTTAGGCTCCCTTAACCCATTACCGCATGAGCATTTTGTGAAAAATGGCTGTTTTCATTGGAAAGTCTCCCGTTACAAGTTCAAGTTGCTATAAAACTATAAAAACTGCTTCAATACTAATCAAACTTGGCACAAATGTTGACTGGACCATTGCCTTTGTAACAACATGCTCAGTCTTAAATTTCCTGTTACCATGGCAACTAGGGGACATCTCAAAATTGCCAAAATCACTATTTTGCGTTGATTTTGTCCATCAAAATTGATTTCAAAGTGCTGCCACTTCTCAATGAATTGAGATAGAGTCAAAGGTTTTTCAGCGTTGGTTGTAGTTACCTTATGATCGACCTGGGGTCATTTTAGCCTCTCGCAAGTCCAAAACTTTTCACCATTTGAGAAAGCAAAAAGTGGGGGGGGGGGCGTATATATCTGGTAATGGGTTATAAGGGTCAACCTTACTGTTACTAAAAAAAGGGAAATCGTTTTCCAGTTAAGAATGAGATATTTTTATTATCCCCTTATGACCAAGGTCAAGATAATTTAAATTTTTCCAGCAGCTGTTATTACAAAATACTTATTTACTCTTTAAATAATTGAAAACCTGGCATTGCCATGTTTCTTGTGTGTGTTTTTTTTTACTGCTCTCAAAGTTTTTTTTACTGCTCTCAATGTTAACATTATGTGCTTTAAAACACGTCGTTTGTGTATGAAAACCATTGTCAAGTGGTTAAATAGTCGGATTTTGTTTTGAACGATTATCTGTGTATTCTGTTTCCTTTTTGGTGAAATATATGATACGTCATTAATTAGTATTCTAAAGCGTAGGTAAATGTAACATTTATTAAATAAATATGAAGTTGTGTCTCTTTAAATTTAAATGTTGTCACAATGACTGTGTGTGATTTTGTCATAAATTATAAAATAAAAAAAATAATCGATTGAGTTATGTCTCTTCAAGGTACACACCGTAACAGTGGCTGACTGATGCACTTCTAATCCAAATTAATAGCTTGGTTATACATAAAACTGCACGAAAACAACATTTATGTACTTGCCAACATTATGCCAACAATAAAATATAAGATAATTTCTTAAACATTAGTTTAAACATATTTATTCGATATATTTACATTATGATGAACAATATTTACACAATACATTTGGGATTGGGCAGAAAACTATGAAAGCTTATGAGTGTCCTGTCTCAGTTTAAACAATTAACATAATTATATACAGTTCATGGCATTATCATGCACAAAATTCATTTAGTTGAAAATATATCAAAGACATTTTCAAAAAATATGTATTTTACAATTAATAAATACTAAACCAAATGGTCACGAGAAAAAAATGCAAAAGAAAAATGAAACAAAATGAAGGTGAAAAAATCAAATTATTATATGACAGAGATTAATTTAGTTAGAAGTCGCCGTTTAATTTTCACTTAGGAATGTGCAATCGAACAGACAACAACTACTGTGTTTTAACGGAGGCAAAAGAATGTAATAAGAATCTTAATTGATAGTTATAAAGTACAATTATGCAATTACGAAAAAAAACTACCAGCTAATATTGACAAAAAAAATGAGAAAGAAAAGGAGAGGTGGATGAACAATAGAGCAGTAGGAGTAAACAAAGATGCATTATACAGTAACTATGGTAACTATGTATGTTCAGATGTAACAAGTGTAAGTAAGACTTGGGGTACGCGCTAAAAGCGCTTCGTTTCTCGGATGTATTTTTGAACAGCTGTAAAGATAGATACATTAATCTCGTAAGATAAAGAATTGTTTCCAGTAAGAATGCCATTTATAGAAGGATTACAAAATTGTGAAATAGCCGTTATTTATTAGTTCTGGTCGAAGGTTAGTATATTTAGGGCATTCCAAGAAGTAGTGATAAGCATTTTCTCTCGCACCACATTCCAGAATGGAGGTTCGATAATGTTCTTTTCAAATAGATCGGCAGAAAGCGAACTGCAGTGAGTGCGTAATCTTGTGTGAAAAAATTGAAGTTTGCGATCACCAGAAAGAAAATAAGCAGGCACACTTGGCAAATCATTATTAAGAAGGCGCTTAAAAGACGCTAAGGTTGAGGCATTTTGCGTTGGAGATGGAAGAGAATTAAAATCTCTGATAACAGAAGGCAAGAATGATTTATAGTAATAATCTGTATTTGTGTGAATATTATGTGTGTCGTTTGAGTTCCGGAGTGGGTACCGATGCTCACTACCAACAGACGAAGGGACAAGGTCAGAGAGGTATTGAGTGTGGCTGCGGCAAGACGACAACGATATGCGCCATTTGTAGCACATTGCGAATGTCCGTGTTAAAAAGGACAAATAATTTTTGCGTTTATTGCGTATCATTGCAAGCCCAAAGAGTTTGACGGAACATTTAGGAACATTTAGGAATAATCAACCAGTATATGAGAATAAAATATATACAATTTCAAAACTTTCTCAGTTGGTCCATCTCAGTTCCAGTACTTCTCTTGGGCTGCTACTACAGTCAAACTCTGAGGAAAAGATCAATGATTTACCTGATCAATGAGTAACAGCAAATTGCGAAAGAGTCTTGAGAAATTCCAAGTACAAGACTGTTCTTTAAAACGTAAACCAGTCCATAAGTGACAGTAAAGGACGGTACTTGAAAGCTGTTACGGGCAACAGTACAGTTAGTAAAATTGAATGTTTCTGTAGGAGTGGTGCGACCTCGGTTGACACATACAGTTGGCTTCATACGCACCTCAAGGACTTGGTTACCAAGCACAAAGAAATAAGTCTGTACGTTTGGATTGGTACCTGTGACTTCACATCGAAAGAGAAAAGGTACATTTCTTTGCAAAAATCTGACAGATTAGAACTCTCTAAATCTCAGCTGTTGAAAATCAAAGACTTATGTTCAAGTTGTAAAGTCAAACTTACTTTTCTACACATACCTTACTATTCGATCCAGTTGTGGAACAAATCTAAAGGCCATCCAAATCCTGAACACTTCAAATCTGATGATGAAAAGCTAAATAAATACATAGACGAGGCAAACAAGTTCATTGATGATCTGAATACTGATGTTGGTTCACATTCACCAAGGTTAAACCAGGACTTGGTACGTAGTAGAAAGAAGAAAGGTCACAAGGCTCGTTACTCCATCAACTTCAGCTTGTTTAAAGATGGAATTCATCCAGGATATACATTGTCGCAGACTTGGCTTGCTAATATCTGCAAGACGATAATTACTGACTGTGCATAAACATTTGCGTAGGCCGAGATTGCTCTGCCACGCACTCCTATTTGAACATTTGCTATTTGCGTAGGTCGGGATTGCCCTGCCACGTAAAAGATAAACAATAGCAAAGAATTGTTGGTGTGTCAAATATCTCGTTTGGTTTTTGTCGTTAGCATATGTTGATTGTGAGGCTATTTAAAGCATATATAAGTGTAATTCAATTTTATCCACAAATTCTAACATTTAAAATTTTTATTCTTTTAATTGAAAGCTAAAGGTGAATTTTACTTTGTTTTTCTACATTCACTTTTAGTAGTTTTAATATCTAACATAAACTTAAAGGTCATTATATTGTATTATTTAGTTTTAAGGTTTAACTTTAATAATAACGGAACAAGTTTGCGTATCAAGTTTTAAGTTGTTTAAAAGGTCATTTCTCTAAATAATTATTGTCTAGTCTTCTTTTACAAGTATTTTTTCAGAATGTCAGAGCAAGAGGGTAAAAACTCAGACATTTCTCTGCCTCAAGGTAACAGTGACACTGGAGAAGAGTTAGAAATTGAAGCTCGCACTCGGAAGCTAACAAGCAAAGGTCGTGAGTATCAAATTGATCTTAAAGAAAAGGGTTTTAGGTCTTGTCTGTCTGCCTGGCGGGCACACACAAATAAGTTGCATGTACTTTTGTCTGATTCTGACAACATGCAAACATTGAGAACTCATAGAGACATTCTTCAAGCCTCTTTTGATGAATTGTCTAGTGTATTTCTTGAATTGCAAGATTTAAAGGAAGATGTTTCTGAAGAAATATCAAAGTTTGAAACCACTGAGATAAATCATCAGCAGCTTATGCAATCTATTGCAGAGCGTATCAGGGAAATCGAGAATCAGCAACTTGAAGGTAGGTCGAATAGATCTTCTCATAGTAATAGGTCTCGTTTATCTAGGAGATCCAATGTTTCTCATGTGTCTGATACAGTTATTCGTAAGGCTAAATTGAAAGCTGAACTCAGGTAAATAGATGCTGAATTAAGGTGTAAGGCAGAACTTGAAAAAATTAAAATTGATAAAAGGAAAGAAGTTGCTACTGCAGAATTACGTTAGAAGAAATATATTGTAATTCAGACAAAATTGATCCTTGGTTGAAGGATTTAGCACCCGAAGTAGTAAAAAAAGAATATGTAAATGATTTTGTTGAGAGACATAGCTCTACTATTTTAGAGAGCAAAACTTCAGCGGTTAATCCTGTTGTCATTGCTATGCCATCTTTCACAGTGCCAAATAATACTTCTAGTCAACTTACTGGTACAGATGGTCTTACTGTAAATCACTTTATATTCGCGTGATCTTTATTTCGCGAAAAACCCACCCCTGACTATTTCGCGTATTCATGAATTCGCGATGGCAGGGTCAGAAATTTATATTCGCGATTATTTGGATTTCATTTTCGCAATATAACAGGGTAGGTTGAAGTTAATTCCTATACTGTGTCGCTCTTATGCATGGTAAATGTTAATGGTGTTGATAAGAGACGGATCTTATTTATTTATTTTATATGCAAAATTTAACAACATACATCTAATTGACTTATTATGAACGGTTTTTTTAATCATTTGTCAAAATTGATTTTTGTTTGCAAATACGGTGTTTGATAAAACGTTAAATGTTTGTAAGAAGGTGTAATATACTTGTTTATAATACTTTATCTACCGTATGAAAATTTCCGTTGATCACTGTTTTACCGTAAATCTATTGTCATCTAAACAATATGTGTTCACATTTGTCTGTAAAGTGCAAAATTTGTTGATATTGTCTCTTTTTGTGTTTTACATGCAAGCATTCATTAGGAAAAAGGAAATCCAATGGGAAAAATCTTGAACCTTCAAATCGTTACTATGATGTAAATAAAACTTTGCACATATGAATTATTTGCATTCAGTTATTGTATTTATTATAAAAACTTGATCATAATTCGAAAAAAGTTGTCATCAGATTTATTTTTTATAATGAATGTTATGTTATAAAATTTACGCGGTATCATGAATTCGCGACGCGGCCGATTCGCGAATAATAGCGAAAATTAAAACATCGCGAAAAATACCGGATTTACAGTACTCAAACATATCTAAACCCTTCAGTTACCCCTTTTGTCCCTAATGTGAATGTAGTATCAAACCCTTCTGTTGGTATTCAAACCAGTACACCTGCCACTAATAATGACCCTGACCACTCAAATGAGAAAGAAATTGCAAATTTAGCAAAGGTGCTTGCTGACCAGGTAAGTCTTAGTAGACTACCACCACCTGAACCTACCATTTTTTATGGTGATCCTATCCAGTTTCCTGCATGGAAAGCAGCATTTAATGCATTGATAGATAAAAGAAATCTTCCAGATGGTGAAAAAATTCATTACTTAAAGAAATATCTAGGAGGCCCAGTAAGATAAGTAGTAGAAAACTATTTTCTGTTATCTACTGAAGATGCATATGATGATGCAAGGAAATTGCTCAATGAGAGATATGGTGATCCCTTTGTAATTGCTTCTGCGTTCCGTGATAAACTCGAATCTTGGCCAAAAATTATGCCTAAAGATGCCTCTGGGCTGCTTAAATTTTCAGATTTCATGAAACAGTGCCTCACAGCAATGAACAGTGTTCCAAGTCTTAGTGTGTTGAATGATTGCCGTGAAAATCGAAAACTGTTGTCCAAGCTTCCAGATTGGTTGATTGGTAGATGGAATAGAATTGCTGCCACAATTCAGGAAGAACACAAGGTATTCCCATCCTTTAAAGAATTTGTTAATTTTGTTTCAAAAGAAGCAAGGATAGCTTCTGATCCTGTGACATCTGTCTTTTCTGTGAAGGGTAATCTCAGTTCACCCTGTGACAGGGGTATGAAACTTTCATCTAAAGAGAACAAGTCTCAAGGTCGTTCATATCTGTCACACACACAAGATACAAATCGTAGTTCAAGTTCATTTCCAAACATTTCTTGTCCGTTATGTCAAGGGCCACACAATATTGATGTCTGTGCTTCATTTCTTAAGAAATCTGTTGTAGACAGAAAAACTTTTATAAAGGAGAAAAGGCTTTGTTTTGGCTGTTTGCGAAGTGGTCATGTATCAAAAATGTGTAGAAAGCGAAAAACTTGTAACGTCTGTTCGAAAAGTCACCCCACTTCATTACATGGTGATGTAAAACGGAAAGATTCCCAAAGGGAAAGTGCGTCAGAATCTACCAAGTCTTCTGACAAAGTTGACACAGATAAGAGTGCACCTAAACCAATAAGTTATTCTGGTGCTGCATTTTTGAGTAATGTCTGTCAGTCTAGTAAATGCTCTATGATTCTTCCTGTGTTCATATCTCATTGTGATAATCCTGAAAAGGAATTGCTTGTTTATGCCTTATTAGATACTCAGTCAGACACCACATTTATGTTGGACAGTACACGTGAGGCGTTAGGTCTTTCCGGTGTTGATGTCAAGTTGTCTTTGTCGACCTTACATGCTGAAAATAAAACAGTCAGTAGTAAAAGAGTTAAAGGCCTACAGGTAAGAGGTTATGATAATCAGATACGAATCTCTCTGCCTATCGCCTACACAAGGGAAATTATGCCAGCCAATCGTTCCCATATCCCAACACCCGAGCATGCAAGGTGTCTAAGTTTAGAATGCATATCAGACAAATTAGTGCCATTAATGGAGGCTGACATTGGATTGTTAATAGGTTATAATTGTCCTCAAGCCTTAGTTCCTAGAGAGGTTATAACACCAGATGGTAATGGTCCTTATGCTCAAAAGACTGATTTGGGATGGACTATAGTTGGAACTATAGATTCTGATTGTGTTGAAAATGATAGTATTGGGCTAAGTCATCATGTTCTCTGTCATGAAGTTCCTTCAGCTCTATCAGTGAGTGATAATCACAAAAACACGGTCATGTTTTCTCTGCGTACTAAAGTCAAGGAAGTTGTATCTAGTGATATTTTGCGTGTCCTTGAACATGATTTTTGTGATTTAGGAATAACTGGCGATAAGCTTTCTCAGGAAGATAAACTCTTCTTATCTAAGCTGTCTGAAAACATCTGCTTTCAAAATGGTCATTACGAAATGCCACTTCCTTTCAAGGGTAAGGATCCTGTACTTCCAAATAATAAATCTATGGCCTTAAAAAGGTTAAATTCTCTGCGGCATAGATTAGAAAGAAATACAACATTACGTGATCATTATTTCAACTTTATGAGAGATCTTATTAGCAATGGTTTTGCGGAAAGGGTCCCAGATTCAACTGATAATGCCAGTGCTTGTACATGGTTTATTCCACACCATGGGGTCTATCACCCTCAAAAACTGGATAAAATTCGTGTTGTATTTGATTGTAGTGCGGTATTTGAAGGTCACAGTCTTAACATGCATCTTCTCCAAGGTCCTGATTTAACTAATAAGCAAGTAGGAGTTCTTTGTAGGTTTAGAAAGGAGCCTATTGCGTTGATGTGTGATGTTGAGAAAATGTTTCATCAGTTCAAGGTTTGTGAGACTCATAGAGATTATCTTAGATTTCTTTGGTGGGAAGATGAAAATCTTGAAAAGAATCCCTCAGAATTTAGAATGACGGTACATTTGTTTGGAGCAACATCATCCCCTGGTTGTGCGAACTTTGGAATGAAAAGAATGGCTTCTGATAATGAAGAACAGTTTGGTTTTGAAGTTTTAAAGCACTTTTTCTGGACAGATAGTGAGGTAGTTCTTGGATATATTTGTAATGAGGCAAGGCGATTTCATGTATTCGTTGCTAATCGGGTTCAGCAAATAAAGGAACATACTAGCCCAGACCAGTGGAAATATGTCACTTCTGGTGAAAACCCAGCTGACATAGCCTCTAGAGGCGTATCTGTTGTAGATTTATCTAAAAATCCAATGTGGTTCCATGGGCCAGAATTTCTTTGGAAACCAGAAGTAGCTGCTGTAAACACACAATTTTCAGTGTGTCCTGATGATCCAGAATTGAAATCTGTTAAAAATTTGCTAGTTAGTGCAGTGATACCTATGTATAGTTCTTTGTTGGAACGGATTCAATATTTCTCTGACTGGTATAGGTGTAAGAGAGCAGTAGCATTAGCACTCCGGTATAAGACTAAGTTGATGCAAAAGATTGGGTTGCAAAACACTTCTGTTAAGACATTTTCAGCAATGAATGGTGCTCTTACTGTTGAAGAATTGCGAGTAGCAGAAATTGAAATCTTTAAGGTTGTGCAGTATGGTAATTTCAAAGAAGAGTTTGATACTTTAAAAACTCATTCTATGGTTGGAATTCCTTCTGATAGAGCAGAAAAATCATTGCGAACTAAATCTCTTAAAGGAAAGTCTTCCCTTTGCAAATTAGATCCATTTCTTGATAGTGATGGTTTGATTCGCGTAGGTGGTCGTGTTCAACACTCTGAAATGTCAGAGTTGATTAAATTCCCAGTTGTACTCCCTAGAAAAGGTCATATTACAGAACTTGTAATACGGTATTACCATGACAAAGTGCAACATCAAGGTCGAGGAATGACTACGAATATACTCAGAGCTAATGGACTATGGATTTTAGGTTGTAGTTCTGCAGTTACTTGCGTAATTTCTAAATGTGTTCTTTGCAGAAAGCTCCGTGGTATGGTCCAAGGGCAGAAAATGGCTGACTTACCTCCTGATCGATTAGAACCTGCTCCTCCGTTCACATTTTGCGCTGTAGATTATTTTGGTCCCTTCTACATTAAAGAAGGTAGAAAGGAATTGAAACGGTATGGGGTTTTGTTTACATGTTTAGCATGTAGGGCGGTTCATGTTGAAACAGCCACCTCCTTGGAAACAGACTCATTTATAAATTGTTTGCGAAGGTTTATTGCGATTAGGGGTTCAATCCGTCAACTTCGATCTGATAGAGGTACTAATTTTATAGGTGCGGAAAATGAATTGATGGCTGCGCTTGCTGAACTAGATAACAACAAGGTTAAGGATTTTCTTTTGCAGGAGAACTGTGATTGGTTTGAGTGGAAAATGAATGTCCCTGCTGCTAGCCATATGGGCGGCGTATGGGAGCGCCAAATTAGGTCTATTAGAAATGTGATGACTACTTTGTTACATACTCATGGTAATCAGTTAGATGACGATAGTTTAAGAACTTTCTTTTACGAAGCTGCATCTATTGTTAACAGTAGACCGCTGACTGTCACTGATGTAAATGACCCACTCTCTGTAACACCTCTCACACCTAACCATTTACTTACCATGAAAACTAGCATTATTCTTCCGCCACCAGGTAACTTCCAGAAGAATGATGTGTACTGCAGACGACGTTGGCGTAGAACTCAGTACTTACTAAATGAGTTTTGGTCACGCTGGCGCAATGAGTATTTCCAAAACTTACAGGTACGTAACAAATGGACATCTGTAAAGCGTAACATGTCAGTAGGCGATATTGTCCTAATAAAGGATGATAATTCAGCTAGGAGTGATTGGAGACTCGGTCGAGTACATGAGGTATTGAAAGAACCTGATGGTCTAGTACGCAAGGTAAGAATTGCTATAGGTACACCTAGTCTTACTGCCAAGGGTAAACGCAATGGTCCTGTCACATACATGGAAAGACCGATACATAAGTTGATACTGATTAAAGAGACCGAGGAAATCCCTGTCGAGGAGCCTAAGGTACAGTAATATCAGGGTTTTAGCGTGTTGTAGGGTTACAGTGTCACTGTATTTTTAAGGATTGTGTTTTTTACCTGTTTTTGACCATATTTTTGGATAAGTTCACTTTTCATATTAGAATGTATTGATTTTTTCTAAAGATACATTTTTGAAGAATATATTGAGCTTTCTAATTCATCAGAAATGACCATATTTTCATGTTTTCTCATATATATTGTAATGCTATTTTAAGTAATTGTTTCTAAGTCAGGTTAAACATTGAATTTTGTATTGTAAATGACATGTTTTGAACAATTGAAATATGTGATGTATAATGTTACTATCATGATTAACTATTTGCTGTATATTTTGTCAAATTAGTAGTACTAATTTGGGGGAGCCATGTGGCTGCGGCAAGACGACAACGATATTGAGTCGTACAAGTTTTATGCGGGTTGCGTCCCTTGCTGATCTGTACGCCATTTGTAGCACATTGCGAATGTCCGTGTAAAAAAGGACAAATAATTTTGCGTTTATTGCGTATCATTGCAAGCCCAAAGAGTTTGACGGAACATTTAGGAACATTTAGGAATAATCAACCAGTATATGAGAATAAAATATATACAATTACAAAACTTTCTCAGTTGGTCCATCTCAGTTCCAGTACTTCTCTTGGGCTGCTACTACATTGAGGGTAAGACTATTTTTCATTTTAAAGAAAAGAATCAGTTTATGTTTGCAAAGCCTTTTTTTCCAAGGATTCCCACCCAACTTCTTTCATGAGTTTATCAATAGACACAAGTTTAAAGTTTAGTTGTTCCGGTAATTACAGTGGACTCGCCCTTTCCGAACCAATCTTTATACTTGTGTTGTATTACGCCGATAAATATCTATTTAAACTAAAAAGAATATCTTAAAATATAGATAAATATGTCACGATTAAAATAGCGCAAAAAGAAATTGCCTTTAAATTGGATTTAATACCGGAATTTCCAAAATAAATTAGACTGGTACCTTGCCTAATCCGGGTCATACTCGCCTTTTCCGAATCACCGCAAAATTAACGAAATGGTCGGAAATCATTTTTCTTAATTCAGTTCATAGTGACATAAAATAGTGAGTTCAACCAACAAGTAATATTAAATCGTGATATATTCTAATAACATTCAAGGTAGCCAGTTTAAAATACAGTTTATTTATATAGCATTCCTTTAAGTGCCTATCCTTTATCAAACCTTTCATTTATGAGCTGCGTGTTCATTTTTTACTAGAAGTGGCTTTGTCATTAACGCGTTAGCATAAAAGCGGACATGTCTGCTGCTGTCAAATGAAAACAATGTTTAGGAACGAATAATTATATTACATATAGATCTACAACTAGATCTATACGCTATTAACAAATTGTGAAAACTAAAATATGAATTTTGTTTTGAAAACTATCTAGAATGATAGAAAATGTTCTAAGAAAATAAATCCGAACACCAGTATCTTTAATTCAGCCATTAACGCTGTGCAGACGTTTAAAGAGTTGTTAAACTAATGTGATAACAAAATGAATATATGAAGCAAACAGAATCTTAAAGCAGGTACCTGCACCCTGTAGGGTACTTATATATATATGTCATGTGATAGTCTTGTGACAATCACTTCTTTGGCTAAACTAATAGGCCATGCCAGTTTTGTAGGGGAGTTGTGTTTTTTTCAGGATGGAAAACAGGCTTTTCTAATTGTTTCATTTCAGCCAAAACTTACAGAAATGTTAATTAAAGATTATTTCAGCCAAAACTTACAGAAATGTTAAATAAAGATTCAATTGACTGTGTACTTATATGTGAAGAATAAAGATTTATTTCTTTTTATACTAAAAGACTCAGGAATGCTTAGAGGTTTGAGAACTGGTTTGTCCATGATGTAAGTAAAACATAACACATGTATATAATATGTATTTATATATTAAGCATATGTCCATGACTTGTAAAATCATAAGTACTATAAAATCTGAACAACAACCATGGCGTCCCCTCTGGCATAAATGAAATATATTGTATCATTGCAGTCATATGAGCAGTCTGTGACCATGTGGTAGACCTAGAATGTCACTCTCCCTTGAGATTTTGGTAATCTTAGCGTCCTTGGCTTTCTTTGCTGGTGTGAAGTTAAAGTAATTTTTTTTAATTTTCTAACATTTCTGGCAGACACCTCAGCTGGACGTTGGCATTTTTTCTAGGTTTATCCATCTAAAAAAGATGTAGATATGTAAAATAGAATGTATAAAACGAATAATGAATTATTTTACATGTACACTGTACAATATTGTACCTGAAGGAAGGGAATTTCATAGTATTCTCTGGAAGGGATTACATGCCATTTTGTACAAATAATAGTGGCAAAAATTTTATGTAAAAATGTTTCATTTTTATTTTGCAAAAATCAAATACATTTCAATAGGATAATGTTTAAGAATCCCCTGCTTTTGGCAGGTTATAGGCAGGTAAAGTTAAGCAAGAGCTGTCAGACTAGACAGTGCTCTTGTTAATTAGATACAAGAGACAAAGGGTATATGAATGATAAAAACATCTGTATTATGAGTTAATAAAGTACTCAAATATATAATTTTTTGTTTGTTTGTTTCATTTTACGCCTTTTCCCATTAGTATTTTAGTCATATAGGCGGGTAGTTTCCTAACCTGCAAAGTTACACCAGTACTAGATTACCTTCCTCAGTGCTTAACTATCAAAGCATTTCCCGGGGATCGAGGTAATAAAGTCATAGACTCTTAACCCCTCGACCACTGAGGCGGTCCAAATATATAACACTTTTCATATAGTGTAAAATAAGTTCAAAATGGAAATACTTCTGAAAATACAAGAGCTACACATTTTAATTAAATCTCATTAAATATTATATGTAAGTGTTGATAAAACATATATTTTTGAAGTTTACATTAAATTCCCGAAGAAATAAAGAAGTCACAAAAAAGGAAGAAAACTTTACGTAAGGGCCTAGAAATCAATTAAATCCATGGAAATATAAGTATTGTTGAAATTTATCCTATCATACATATATCTAAACAATGTTTCTATCAAATAATCGTGGTCAGTGTCAATACTGATGGTCAAAATAATAAATACATGTATGTATGTATCTTCAAACACTTATTTCACGCAGCAGCAGAAGACTATTATCTTAACTACCCATTTCAATGGAATAAAAGAAAGTTATAGCAGGCTAAGTCATATTATCTTATAAATATTTATTTATTTCTAATTATAATCATTATCTATATTTTATACAAACAAAAATAAATATTGCTATATTTGGGTATATTTAGGTGTACGGTATTTGGGTATTTCGTGCCGCCGAAAAAGGTGATTCGGAATACACAAAAAACATGATGTCAGTAATACAGCCTTTTACGTTTAAATTTTAAAATTATTTGTATTGTGATTATTATGGCTTGAAAGCACATAAAATTTGCTTTTTATCAATGTTCATTTCGTTTCGTTTCGGGAATTAACTAAAATGCAAGCGCCTTTTCATTTTGAAAATTTTATTTTCATTCGACAGATTACGCATATGGGAAAAATATGACACTTTAACAAACTAAAAATACAGATAATGTAAGAATACTTTTTATGCTTTACTAACGTTGAATTGATTGTATAGTGCTTCGATTATAAACCTAAAACATAACTTACGATTTTTGTGGCCGTCTGCACGCTCGCGACCTAAAAAGCTTGGAAATGATCCTCATTTTTGACTGGTTCGGAATGGGCGAGTTCACTGTATTCTAGCTGCTTCTTGGTGAATTTGTTCGAGCTCTTTTTTATCATTTTGATCGCAATTGTCAAATAATACATCTCCATATTCTATAATTGGGCTAATAAATGATAGGTATATGATTTGTAGTGAGTTCCTGTCGAGTTGAAATTTTAGTTTTTTCATGACATTTATTCTTTTCCAAGCTTTATTTTTAATGTATTCAATATGTGTTGACCAACGTAAATCATGAGTTTAAGTTATACCTAAGTGTTTAATTGTGATTACGTACTTCTTTTATCTGTGTGTTTTGCATAATAATAGGAGGATGATTTATAAGTCTGTTTGTTTAAGCGATGTTAATAATGATTCTGTTTTTAGGAGACTGAATTTTACCAACCACCTTTCAGCCCAAGAAGTTATCTTTTGCAAATCTGTGTTTAGGATAGTGGAAGCAGTGATAGGGTCTTCTACAACAATAAAGAGATTTGTATCGTCAGCGAAAAGTCTTATATTTGCATTAATATTGATAACAATATAATTAATATAAACAAGAAACAACAGTGGCCCAAGAATAGACCCTTGCGGCACACCAGCGTTTATATAACTAAAAGATGATTTACAACCGGGGAGAACGATTCTCTGTCTTCTGTATGAGATAAGAAGAAAACCAAGAAGAAAGACGACCAGATATGCCGATCGAATTTAATTTGAAAATAAGTCCTTTGTGCCAGACTCGATCAAACGCTTTACTTATATCACAAAAGACAGTTCTGACCTCTTTACCAGAATCTATCGCCTGTGCAAAAATATTATATAAATATGTTAATTGGTTGACAGTGGAGTCTTCGGGAACAAAACCAGATTGAAGAGATGTGATAATGTTGTTATATCTCAGAAAATTAAACGTGTGTTTAAATATAATTCTTTCAAAGAAAGACAGTACTAATTAGGGATATGGGTCTGTAGTTATTAACTAAAGAAGGGTCACCCGATTTAAAGAGAGGAGAAACATTAGCTTCTTTCCATGCATCTGGAACTTGAGCAATCTGAGTAGAATAGTTAAAAAGAAATTCAACATATGACAGAAGGTTCAAATAAATGAAAGCAAAGAGTAAACTATCAAAATGATTTATTAAGAATGAACATGCAGAAAAACGGAATAAAAGTATATTAATCATTTTAATTAGAGTAACATAGTAAGTAAATGTGAATATTTAAATAAAACGTCAAATCAAGAACATCAACATTATTGATTTTATATATATAACTTAAATAGAGAAATAAAGAATCCCTAAAGAAAGCTCAACACGACAAAATTGAAAATGTTGCAGGCTCGGTTTGATTGAGCCAGTTCATGGACGGTAATGAAAAGTGCAAGTTACCGTCCACGCCCCCTAGCTAGCACCTGCTTAAGCAAAATTCAATATTTAACACGAAAATGGTGAAATTTTGAATTTAGAAACATCCG
The DNA here is from genome assembly GCF_026571515.1 of Ruditapes philippinarum. Classification (NCBI taxonomy): domain Eukaryota; kingdom Metazoa; phylum Mollusca; class Bivalvia; order Venerida; family Veneridae; genus Ruditapes; species Ruditapes philippinarum. The sequence goes on along the minus strand of NW_026865840.1, from coordinate 6,613 downwards.
CTGATGTGTTCATACGGCGGTTATCATAGAACCTTCAATGTGACACAGTAGTGCCATTCCATTAAAACTGTTTCGCACTGATCCAGAGGAAATTTCATCACCATCTTTTCTGATTACTTATGAGGAAAATTTGTTGCAACGATTTGGACATGTATATGACACACGTTTGCCAAATATATAACTATTTCAAAGGATCTTCACGTGATGTTGAAAAATATCTTTAATAGAGGACACTATTTATTTCATAATAATAATAATAATAATAATAATAATAAAAATAATAATAATAATAATAATAACAACAACAACAATTTGTAACAGAGTTACCAACATCCCTCGCCTCAGGGAATGTCTATATGATGCATAAAATGTGCTTTTTCAAAAGATTGAGGTATGGATCTCAGGACTTTCAGTCCAAAATTATGATCAATGCTAAATCTGCAAATGCAAAAATAAATTTCTTAAAGAAAGAACATGAAACACGGAATTTAAAAAAATCTATCATGTTAAGCTTTGACTTCTAAGTGTGACCTTGACCTTGGAGGTAAGAGTGCAGGTGTTGTGCATGACATATCGTCTTATTATTGTAACTATTTGTGCCAAGTATTTTCAAAATCCCTTGAACTATGAAGCAGTTATTATATATCAGACACAAACTATACCCTATAACAGACTATGTTAATCTTTGACCTCTAAGTGTGACCTTGGAGGTAGGGACCCATGTTTTGCGCCTGGCGTATAGTCTTATTATTGTGATTGCCAAGTATTTTTGAAATCCCTTGATCTATGAAAAAGTTAATAGTTATAGACGGGACACAAAATATACCATTTAACAGACTCTGTTAATTTTTGACCTATAAGTGTGACCTTGACCTCGGAGGTAGGCGTGCATGTGTTTTACTTGACATATTGTCTTATTATTGTGACTATTTGTGCCAGGTTATTTCAAAATCCCTTGAACTATGAAAAAGTTCTAGATCAGACACAATGATGGCCCTAGATCGCTCACCTGACCCATCGAACTCATCCGAACAATTACCTAGACAAGCATTCTGACCAAGTTTCATGACAGGTGAGTCAAAAATGTGACCACTAGAGTGCTAAGAAGGATAATCCATATTTGAGCAGTGTGACCTAGTTTTTTACCCAGGTCACCCATATTCGAACTTGACCTACAAATTATCAAAACAAACTTTCAGACCAATTGCCAGGATACTTGGATCAAAACAGTAACAACTAGAGTGTTAACAAGATTTTTCTATTTTTAGCTCCTGTGACTTAGTTTTTGTTGCAAAATGACCCATGTTCGAACTCATTCGAGCGATTACCTAGACAAGCATTCTGACCAAGTTTGATGATAATTGAGTCAAAGATGTGACCACTAGAATGTTAACAAGGTTTTTCCATATTTGGGCAGTGTGACCTAGTTTTTCATTGGAGATGACCCATGTTCGAACTCATCCGAGCAAAGAATTAGACAAGCATCCTGATTAAGTTTGATGGTGATTGAGTCAAAAATGTGACCACTAGAATGTTAACAAGGTTTTTCCATATTTGGGCAGTGTGACCTAGTTTTTGACCCAAGGTGGCCCATATTCGAACTTGACCTAGAAATCATCAAAACAAACGTTCAGACCAATTTACAGGATATTTGGATCAAAACAGTAGCAACTAGAGTGTTTACAAGATTTTTATATTTTTAGCTCCGGTGACCTAGATTTTCATCAGAGATGACCCATGTTAGAACTCATTCGAGCAATTACCTAGACAAGCATCCTGACCAAGTTTGATGATGATTGGTAAAAAAATGTGACCGCTAGAGTGTTAACAAGGTTTTTCTATTTTTAGCTCCTATGAACTAGTTTTTCATCCGAGATGACCCATGTTCGAACTCATCCGAGCTATCACCTAGACAAGCATCCTGACAAAGTTTAATGATGATTGAGGTAAAAATGTGACAGATTATTCTATTTATAACTTCTGTGACCTAGTTTTTTATCTGAGATGACCCATGTTCGAACTCATTTCAGCTATCACCTAGACAAGCATCCTGACCAAGTTTGATGATGATTGAGGCAAAAATGTGACCGTTAGAGTTAAAAAAGTTTTTTTCTATTTTTAGCTCCGGTGACCTAGTCTTTCATCCGAGATAATCCATGTTCGAACTCATCCGAGCTATAAACTAGATAACCATCCTGACCAAGTTTAATGATGATTGAGGCAAAAATGTGACCACTAGAGTGTTAGCAAGGTTTTTCTATTTTTAGCTCCTGTGAACTAGTTTTTCATCCGAGATGACCCATGTTCGAACTCATCCGAGCTATCACCGACAAAGTTTAATGATGATTGAGGTAAAACATGTGACAGGTTATTCTATTTATAACTTCTGTGACCTAGTATTTCATCTGAGATGACCCATGTTCGAACTCATTTCAGCTATCACCTAGACAAGCATCCTGACCAAGTTTTCTTGCATATCAGACTGGCGTTTCCACGAGTTTTACCCATGCCGGAAATTTCATCTGGCATGGGGGGTGCCAGATGAGTCGCGTGCTGTACAATGGCACGCTTAGGATGACGTCATTTTACCGTTATGAATGAAGTTGTCATTCATACGCTGTTGTAAGAAAGTAGTTACGGTTGTAATGATATAAATTTCCATTCAAATTAAAGATAAAGAATTTAAAATATAATGGAATATGGTAGAATATGCAAGAAAAAATATCTGACATATGTTTGCGGTTCGGATCGGAATATCCGTCCCTTGGTGACCCGCCCATGGGCGGTAACTCGGCAAGCCTCGTTACCGCCCAATGGGGGGTCACCTCGGGACGGATATTCCGATCCGAACCGCAAAATATGACAGATATTATTATGATGATGATTGAGGCAAAAATGTGACCGTTAGAGTTAAAAAAGTTTTTTTCTATTTTTAGCTCCGGTGACCTAGTCTTTCATCCGAGATAATCCATGTTCGAACTCATCCGAGCTATAAACTAGATAACCATCCTGACCAAGTTTAATGATGATTGAGGCAAAAATGTGACCACTAGAGTGTTAACAAGGTTTTTCTATTTTTAGCTCCGGTGACCTAGTTTTTAATCCGAGTTGACCCATGTTCGAACTCATCCGAGCTGTCAACTAGATAAGCATCCTGACAAAGTTTGATGATGACCGCTAGAGTGTTAACGAACAAATGTGGACGGACGACGGACGACAGACAACGGACATTCAACGATCCTAAAGCTCACCCTGAGCTAGCTCAGGTGAGCTAAAATGTTATGGACCAGACACAAAATATACCCTATAACAGACTATGTTAATCTTTGACCTCCAAGTGACCTTGACCTTGGAGGTAGGTGACCGTCTGTTGCACATGACACATGACACATCGTCTCATTATTGTGAACAATTGTGGCAAGTCTTTACAAAATCCCTTGAAAAATAAGTAAGTTATGAACCGGACACGACATATACCCTCAAATAGACAATGTTGACCTTGAATGAGCAAGTGCGACCTTGACCCTTGAGGTAGGGGCCTCATTGTTACGCATGACACATCGTCTTATTATAACCAACATTTGTGCCAAGTTATGGGGGTCCGTGGAAATAATGCACGGAAGGGCACCTGAGGTCTTCCTCCACCAGTAAAGCTGGAACGTCGCGATATGACCTATACTGTGTCGATGTGACGTAAAACCCAAAACAAAACAAAAAAACAAAAATTTCAAATTCCTTTGATAAATGACAAAGATATGGACCGGACACGAAAGTGTGACGGACGGACAGACGGACGGAAAGACGGACGGACAGAGCCTATTTCTATATCCCTTTGAAAAGGCGGGGGACAATAATTATATAATAATCGTCTTTTAAACAAGTCGTCTAGTGATCAGAAATGCGAACAACATTTCAAGCAACCGTACAGTGACCTCGCAAGCAAACGGAAGACTTGTTTTTCAGATTATGCATGCAACAGTACAGTGAGAAAACATCACCAGTGGCAATTTGAGTGTCAATATTTTCATCTTCAAATATTTTCTCATTTTCTGTTACCTAGATAGTTACCATTTTAAGAGTCAAAAGGGTTTGCGTAAAGCTTCGATATTGTTGCTTGAAGTCGACAAAAAAAAGAGAAATTTTTGAGAAATCCAAGTAAGAAATCGCATTGTTTTAAAAATATAGGTTTCTCCACAAAAAGCAGACCGGGAAAAATCTGTTCCATGTAAGACCCACTCATAAAAAAAATCTTCAATGTTCGATCTTAACTGAACTGTTTTACCTATATTTAAGTTTGTCTTGTATAACTCGCTCGCAAGCGGAAGTCACCATGGGTAAGCAACTTTGATCACGTGATAACAAAAGTCAACGTACACGGCCAAAATGAGCCAAATTAGCTCGGCTAATGTATGTTTTTTGTGATTATTTTTCTACCGAGCCGTTTTAAATAATGCTCTATAGCATACCGACCGCGGTATTTTTGATGCTTTCTAAATATGCATTTGGTGTCGTCTGACGTTTTGTATTTTTTGAGAACATTCTAATTAACAATATTTACAAATTTGTCGATGACAACGTACTCACTATTGTGTTTGTAAATAATAACTTAATAAACGATACGCATGTCAGTGCTAAGTAAAATTTTGCGTTTTGAAATGTATAAGAGAATGTTCCATTCATATTTTTCTTTATCTTTATTGGGTTAACCTTTGGAATGGTGAAGGTTGTAATGATGTGAAAGTTTTATGCCACCAGAACAAGGCCAGTCTACACACACATGTTTGTTCATACTGTATGACTTACACACTACATTGATGGCTGTCTTATTGTAACATTTTCATAGCACATGTACAATCTGGCACATAAGCAAATCAGAAAAAAATATATATGCAAAGCAGAGCAAGTCCATTTATTATTATGTTAGCAAGGTAACAGTTTAGGTATCAAATTTTCCTGGTTCATTATCGAAAGACCAAAGACAACCTTCTGTGCATTATTTGGGGCAAAGACTTAATTGCTCTGGAAGTAAACTTACTTTGTAATGGCAAACTATCTAATAAGTTTCAACACAAAAGAATTCAATTACCAAACCAAAGACTTAAAGTTGGATTCAAATCCATACTACTGAGAAACAGGGAATTAAAGTCAGAAACTTTAATCTTTCAGCTATGAATTTTTTGAGCTCACCTGAGCATTGAGCCAGCTTTTAGGATATGTGAAAGTCTGTTGTCCTTTGGACGTCCACAGTTAGTTCGTTAACACTGTGGTGGTCACATTTTTGCCTCAATTGTCACCAAACTTTGTCAGGATGTTTGTTCAAGTAATTGATTGGACAAGTTTGAATATGAAAAACTAGGACACAGAAGCTAGAAATAGAAAAATCTTGAGAACACTCTAGTAGCAACTAATTAAGTTCAAATATCCTGGACATTAGTCAGAAAAGATAGTTTGATGATTTCTAGCTTAAGTTCGAATATGGGTCACCTGTGGTCAAAAACTAGGGTACACAGCCTGAATATGGAAAATCTTAGGCTACTGTTTTGTCCAAACATCCTGGAAATTCATCAAAAATGGTTGTTTAAGCGATTTTTAGCTCAAGTTTGAATATGGGTCATCTTGGAATCAAAAGCTAGGTCACACAGCCCAAATATGTAAAAATCTTGTAAACACTCGGGAGGCAACTGTTTCGGTCTAAAGTCCTGGAAATTGGTTAAAAAGGTTGAATAAGTTTGAATATAGGTCATATGAGGTCAAAAACTTCATGCAGCCGAAATATGGTTTCTAGCTTAACTTTGAAAATGGGTCATCCGAGATCAAAACTATAACATGTTATCTGTATTCATTCATTGCTAACAATATTCATAGAAGGCCTTAATAATCAGATGAGGGATATTAAAGGCCATCATGGCCCTCTTGTTAAATATGTACATAATGCAGTACATTTCTGATTTCAATTGTTTTCCGAGGTCAAACTAAAATTTTCTCTCCAAATCAAAACATCAAAAACTTAAAGGAAAACTTGGACAGTTTACATTGGTAATGACACACAATCTTACTTTTATATGATTATTGACCTTAAAAAAATCTCAATTAATTTATGAAATTACTGATACATTAAATAACGATATGTTAACGATATTATGAATGTTATTATATATGTGTCATAATACATTTGATAATGCTTGTATAAGACAGCATCTGAGGGCAACTTGATTACACCTTTACAAAATTGTATTTTTCACAATTTGATGTTTTTTCTTTTTAATATGTTAACTTTGTGTTTCATTATTAAAATAAAAAAATATTAAGTCTGTTCATTCTGGTGTTTCTCATTGTTCTGCATTATTACCACTGTTAAAACAAAGACGATCCGACCTGGAACCTCCTACCGGTATCAGTTGAGTGTTTGAATCCAACTAAGGGTGTGATATTCATTCATGTGAGGAAGCTATACAACTCCTGGAAGGTTGTTGGTTCTATTTGACTAATTAAATGCACAGAGTGGCACCTAATTGAGATCTTCCTCCACCTGTTAAATCACCATAATTATGTCCTGGATGTTGCATGTGTAAGTTGCGACCCAACAAAAAAAAATTAGAAAAACGATAACTTT